>NW_027274679.1:0-87565 GCF_030028105.1 Mobula birostris | reverse complement strand
GCGATATAGAGGAAGTTATGAGAGGTGAGCAAAAATACGGCGATATAGGGGACGTTATGAGATGTGCATGAAAACACGGCAATATACAGAAAGGTATGAGAGGTGCACGAAGGCACAGCGATATAGGGGATGCTATGGGAGGTGCGCGAAAACACAGTGATATAGGGGACGGTATGAGATGTGTATGAAAACACGGGGATATATGGGAAGATATGAGAGGTGTGTGAAAACACGGCGATATAGGGGAAAGTATGAGAGGTGCGCGAAAACTTGGCGTTACAGGGGAATGCATCAGAGGTGCAAGAAAAGACAGCGATGTAGGGGAAGACATGAGAGGTGCGCGAGAACAGTAATATAGTGGAAGCTATGGGATGTGCGCAAAAACAGGGTGATGTAGGGGAGGTAAGAGAGTTGCGCGAAAGCACAGCGATATTGGGGACTATGGGACGTGCGCGAAGTAATGAGAGGAGCAAAAACATAGCGAATTCGTTGAAGACATGAGAGGTGAGCAAAAACACGGCGATACAGGGGAAGCTATGAGAGGTTAGCAATGACACAGCTATAAAGGTGAATCTATGGGATGTGCGTGAAAACACAGCGATATAGGGGACGCTATTGGACGTGCGCAAAAACACAGTGATATAGGGGAAGATATGAGAGGTGTGCGAGAACACGGCGATATAGGTGAAATTATGAGAGTCGAGCGAAAACTTGATACAGGGAACAGTATCAGAAGTGCGAGAACACAGAGCGATATAAGGGAAGTAATGAGAGGAGCGGAAACACAGCGATATAGGTGAAGACATGAGAGGTGCGCGAAAACACGGCGATATAGGGGAAGCTGTGAGTGGTAAGCAATAACACAGCGATATATGCGAAGCCATGGGTGGTTCGCGGGAAACAGGGCGATATAGAGGAAGGTATGAGCAGTGCGCGAAGGCACAGAGATATAGGGGATGCTATGGGAGGTGCGTGAATACACAGACATATAGGAGACGTTATGAGATGTGCATGAAAATACGGCGATATTGGGGGAGCCATGAGAGGTGTGCGAAAATACAGCGATATAGGGGACGGTATGGGAGGAGTGCGAAAACAGGGCGACGTAGGGGAAGGTATGAGAGGTGCGCGAAGGCACAGCGATATAAGGGATGCTATGGCAGGTGCGCGAATACACAGCGATATATGGGACGTTAAGAGATGTGCATTAAAACACGGCGATATTGGGGAAGTCATGAGAGGTGTGCAAAAATACGGCGATATAGGAGAAATTATGAGAGGTGCGTGAAAACACAGCGATATAGTGGAAGGTATGGAAGGTGCGCGAAAACAGGGCGATATAGGGGAAGGTATGAGAGGTGCGCGAAGGCACAGCAATACAAGGGATGCTATGGGAGGTGCGCAAATACAGAGCGATATAGGGGACGTTATGAGATGTGCATGAAAACACATCAATATAGGGGAAGGTATCAGATGTGCGCAAAAATACATCGATATAGGGGAAGGTATGAGAGATGCGCGAAAACAGCGATGTAGGTGAAGCTATGGGAGGTGCGCGAAAGCACAACGATATAGGGGAAGGTATGAGATGTGCATTAATACACGGCGATAGTCGGGAATCCATGAGAGGTGTGCGAAAACAGGGTGATAGAGGGGAAGTTATGAGAGGTGCGTGAAAACCCAGCGACATTGGGGACGTCATGAGATGTGCATGAAAACATGGTGATATTGGGGAAGGTATGAGAGGTGTGCAAAAACACAGCGGTATACGGGAATGCATGAGAGGTGCATGAAAACAGCGATATAGGTGAAGGAATGGGAGGTGCGTGAAAACAGGGCGATATTAGGGAAGGTATGAGAGGTGCGCGAAAGCACAGCGATATATGGGAAGCTATGGGAGGTGCGCGAATCTACAGCGATATAGAGGACGTTATGAGATGTGCATAACAACACAGCGATATAGGGGAAGCTGTGAGAGGTGAGCAATAACACAGCGATAAAGGTGAATCTATGGGATGTGCGCGAAAAGACAGCGATATAGGGGAATGTATGAGAGGTGCGCAAGGCACAGCGATATAGGGGGAGGTATGAGAGGTGCATGAAAACACAGCGATATAGGGGAAGGTATGAGAGGTGCATGAAAACACAGCGATATAGGGGAAGGTATGGAAGGTGCGCGAAAACGGCGATATAGGGGAAGGTACGAGAGGTGCGCGAAGGCAGAGCAATATAAGGGATGCTATGAGAGATGCGCGAAAACACCGTGATATAGGGGAAGACATGAGAGGTGCGCAAAAACAGGGCAATATAGTGGAACCTATGGGATGTGCGCGAAACCACGGCGATACAGGGGAATTTATCAGAGATGCGAGAAAACACAGCGATATAGGGGACGCTATGGGACATGCGCAAAAAAACAGTGATATAGGGGAAGGTATGAGAGGTGTGCGAGAACACAGCGATATAGGGGAAATTGTAAGAGGTGCGCGAAAACATGGCAATACAGGAGAATGTATCAGAGGTGCGAGAAAACACAGCGATATAGGGCAATTAATGATAGGAGCGAAAACATAGCGATATAGGTGAAGACATGCAAGGTGCGCGAAAACACGGCGATATAGGGTAAGCTATGAGAGGTGAGCAATAACACAGCGATCATGGTGAAGCTATGGGATGTGCGCGAAAACAGCGATGTAGGTGAAGCTATGGGAGGTGCGCCAAAACACAGCGATATAGGGGACGGTATGAGATGTGCATGAATACACGGAGATATTGGGGAAGCCATGAGAGGTGCCTGAAAACACAGCGATATAGGGGAAGGTATGAGAGGTGTGCAAAAACACAGCGATATAGGAGAAGTTAAGAGAGGTGCGTGAAAACACAGCGATATAGGGGAATGTATGAGAGGTTCACGAAGGCACAGCGATATAGGGGATGCTCTGTGAGGTGCGCGAAAACACAGCGATATATGAGACGGTATGAGTTGTGCATAAAAACATGGCGATATAGGGGGAGGTATGAGAGGTGCGCGTAAACACGGCGATATAGGGGAAAGTATGAGAGGTGCGCGAAAACTTGGCGTTACAGGGGAATGCATCAGAGGTGCCAGAAAACACAGCTATGTAGTGGAATACATGAGAGGTGCGCGAAAGCAGGGCAATAGAGTGGAAGCTATGGGATGTGCACCAAAAAAGTGCGATATAGGGGAAGTTATGAGAGGTGTGCGAGAACACGGCGATATAGGTGAAATTATGAGAGGTGCGTGACAATACGGCGATACAGGGGAATGTATCAGAGGTGTGAGAAAACACAGCGATATAATGGAAGTAATGACAGGAGCCAAAACAGCGATATAGGTGAAGACATGAGAGGTGCGTGAAAACACAGTGATATAGGGGAAGCTATGAGAGGTGAGCAATAACACAGCGATAAAGATGAAGCTATGGGATGTGCGCAAAAAGACAGTGATATAGGGGAAGGTATGAGAGGTGCGCGAAAACACAGCGACGTGGGCGTAGCTATTGGAGGTGCGCGAAAGCACAGCGATATAAGTGACGGTATGAGATGTGCATGAATACACGACAATATTAGGGAAACCATGAGAGATGCATGAAAACACAGCAATATAGGGGAAGGTATGAGAGGTGCACGAAAACACAACGATAAAAGGGAAGGTATGGGAGGTGCGCGAAAACAGGACGATATAGGGGAAGATATGAGATGTGCGCGAAGGCACAGTGATATAGGGGATTCTGTGGGAGGTGCGCGAATACACAGCAATATGGGGGACGTTATGAGATGTGATTGAAAACACAGCGATATAGGGGAAGGTATGAGAGGTGCGCAAAAGTACAGCGATATAGGAGAAGTTATGAGAGGTACGCAAAAACACAGTGATATAGGGGAAGACATGAGAGGTGCTCGAAAACAGGGCTATATAGTGGAAGCTATGGGATATGCGTGAAAACATGGCGATACAGGGAAAGTTATGAGAGGTGCCCGAAAACACAGCGATACAGGGGATGCTATTGGACGTGCACGAAAACACAGCGATATAGGGGAAGGTATGAGAGGTGCGCGAAGGCACAGTGATATAGAGGATGGTATGAGATGTGCATGAAAACACGGAGATATCGGGGAAGAAATGAGAGATGCGTGAAAACACGGCGATATAGGGGAAAGTATGAGAGGTGCGCAAAAACACGGCGATACAGGGGAATGCATCAGAGGTGCGAGAATACACAGCAATATAGGAGAAGTTATGAGAGAAACAATAACACAGCGATATAGGGGAGACATGAGAGGTGCACGAAAACAGGGTAATATAGTGAGAGCTATGGGATGTGCATGAAAACAGGGCGATATACGGGAAGGTATGAGATCTGCGCGAAAACACAGCAATATAGGGGACTCCATGGGACGTGCGTGAAAACACAGTGATATAGGGGAAGGTATGCGAGCTGCGCGAGAACACGGCGATATAGGGGAAAGTAGGAGAGGTGCGCGAAAACTTGGCGTTATAGGGGAATGCATCAGAGGTGTGAGAAAACACAGCGATGTAGGGGAAGACATGAGAGGTGCGCGAAAACACGGCGATATAGGGGAAGCTATGAGAGGTGAGCAAAAACACGGCGATATAGGGGAATCTATGGGAGGTGAGCAATAACACAGCGATAAAGGTGAAGCTATGGGATGTGCGCGAAAAGACAGCGTTATAGGGGAAGGTATGAGAGGTGCGCGAAAACACAGCGATACAGTGGAATGTATGAGAGGAGTGCGAAAACTGGGCGATATAGGGGTAGTTATGAGAGGTGCGTGAAAACCCAGCGATATAGGGGACGTTAAGAGATGTGCACGAAAACACGGCGATATTGGGGAAGCCATGAGAGGTGCACAAAAATACAGCGATATAGGGGAAGTTATGAGAGGTGCATGAAAACACAGCGATATAGGGGGAGGTATGAGAGGTGCACGAAAACACAGCGATATGGGGGAATATATGGGAGGTGCGCGAAAACAGGGCGATATATGGGAAGGTATGAGAGGTGCGCGAAGGCACAGCAATATAGGAGATGCTATGGGAGGTGCGCGAAAACACAGTGAAATAGGGGAAGACATGAGAGGTGCGCAAAAACAGGGCAATATAGTGGAAGCTATGGGATGTGCGCGACAACACGGAGATACAGGGGAATGCATCAGAGGTGCGAGAAAACACAGCGATATAGGGGACGCTATGGGACTTGCACGAAAACACAGTGATATAGGGGAAGGTATGAGAGGTCTGCGAGAACACTGCGATATGGGGAAATTATAAGAAGTGCACGAAAACACATCGATATAGGGGACGGTATGAGACTAGCACGAATACACGGCGATATTGCGGAAGCCATGAGAGGTGCGTGAAAACACAGCGATACAGGGGAAATTATAGGAGGAGCGCGAAAACAGGGCGATATAGGGGAAGGTATGAGAGGTGCACGAAGACACAGTGATATAGGGGATGCTATGGGAGGTGCGCGAAAACACAGTGATATAGGTGACGGTATGAGATGTGTATGAAAACACGGTGATATACGGGAAGCTATGAGAGGTATGCGAAAACACGGTGATATAGGGGAATCTATGAGAGGTACGTGAAAACACAGCGATGTAGGGGAAGTCATGAGAGGTGCGCGAAAACAGGGCAATATAGTGGAAGTTATGGAATGTGCGCGAAAACAGGGCGATATGGGGAAGGTATGAGAGGTGCCCGAAAACACAGCGATATAGGGGACTCTATGGGAGGTGCGCGAATACACAGCGATATAGGGGACTTTAAGAGATGTGCATGAAAACACGGCGATATTGGGGAAGCCGCGAGAGGTGCACAAAAATACTGCGATATAGGAGAAGTTATGAGAGGTGCGTGAAAACTCAGCGATATAGGGAGAGGTATGAGAGGTGCACGAAAACACTGCGATATAGGGGAATGTATGGGAAGTGCCCGAAAACAGGGCGATACAGGGGAAGGCAAGAGAGGTGCGTGAAGGCACTGCTATATAGGGGATGCTATGGGAGGTGCGCGAAAACACAGTGATATAGGAGAAGAAATGAGAGGTGCACAAAAACGGGGCAATATAGTGGAAGCAATGGGATGTGCCCGAAAACACGGCGATACAGGGGAATGCATCAGAGGTGCGAGAAAACACAGTGATATAGGGGACACTATGGGACGTGTGCAAAAACACAGTGATATACGGGAAGGTATGAGCAGTCTGCGAGAACACGGCGATATTAGGGAAATTGTAAGAGGTGCGCGAAAACATGGTGATACAGGGGATTGTTTCAGAGGTGCGAGAAAACACAGCGATATAGGGGAAGTAATGATTGGAGCGAAAACATAGCGATATAGGTGAAGACATGCGAGGTGTGCGAAAAAACGGCGATATGGGGAAGCTATGAGAGTTGAGCAATAACACAGCGATAAAGGTGAAGCTATGGGATGTGCGCGAAAAGACAGCGATATAGGGGAAGATATGAGAGGTGTGCGAAAACAGCGATGTAGAAGAATCTATGGGATGTGCGCGAAAACACAGCGATATAGGGGACGGTATGAGACGTGCATGAATACATGGCGATATTGAGGAAGCCATGAGAGATGCGTGAAAACACAGCGACATAGGGGAAAGTATAGGAGGTGCGCGAAAACAGGGCGATATAGGGGATGGTGTGAGAGGTGCACGAAGGCACAGCGATATAGGGGCTGCTATGGGAGGTGCGTGAAAACACAGTGATATAGGGGACGGTATGAGATGTGTATGAAAACATGGTGAGAAAGGGGAAGCTATGAGAGGTACGCGAAAACACGGCGATATAGGAGAAAGTATGAGAGGTGCGCGAAAACTTGGCGTTACATGGGAATGCATCAGAAGTGCAAGAAAACACAGTGATGTAGGGGAAGACATGAGAGTTCCGCGAAAACAGGGCAATATAGTGGAAGCTATGGGATGTGCGCGAAAACAGGGCGTTATAGGGGAAGGAATGAGAGGTGCACGAAAAAACAGCGATATAGGGGACGCTATGGGACGTGCGCGAAAACACAGTGATATAAGGGAAGGTATGAGAGGTGCACCAAAACACAACGATATAGAGGAAGGTATGAGAGGTGCACAAAAACACAGCGATATAGGAGAAATTATGAGAGGTGTGTGAAAGCACAGCGATATAGGGGAAGGAATGGGAGGTGCGTGAAAACGACGATATAGTGGAAGGTATGAGAGGTGCGCGAACGCACAGCGATATAGGGGATGCTATGGGAGGTGCGTGAATACACAGCGATATAGTGGACGTGATGAGATGTGCATGAAAACTCAGCGATATTAGGGAAGCTATGAGAGGTGCAAAAAAACACAGGAATATATGAGAAGTTATGAGTGGTGCGTGAAAACACAGCGATATAGGGGGAGGTATGAGAGGTAAACGAAAACACAGCGATATAGTGGAAGGTATGAGAGGTGCACGAAAATGCAGTGATATTAGGGAAGTTATAGGAGGTGCGCGAAAACAGCAATATAGGGGAAGGTATGAGAGGTGCACGAAAACGCAGCGATATAAGGGAAGGTATAGGAGGTGCGCGAAAACAGGGCGATATAGGGGAAGGTATGAGAGGTGCACGAAGGCACAGCGATATAGGGGATGCAATGGGAGGTGCGCAAAAACACAGCGATATAGGAGACGGTATGAGATGTGCATTAAAACATGGCGATATACGGGGAGGTATGAGAGGTGCGCAAAAACACGGCGATACAAGGGAAGCTATGAGAGATGAGCAATAACACATCCATAAAGGTGAATCTATGGGAAGTGCGCGAAAAGTCAGCGATATAGGGGAAGGTATGAGAGGTGCGCAAGGCACATTGATATAGGGGGAGGTATGAGAGGTGCATGAAAACACAGCGATATAGGGGAAGGTGTGGAAGGTGCTCGAAAACAGGGTGATATAGATGAAGTTATGAGAGGTATGTGAAGGCACAGCAATATAGGGGATGCCATGGAAGGTGCGCGAAAACACAGTGATATAGGGGAAGACATGAAAGGTGCGCGAAAACACGGCGATATAGGGGAAGCTATGAGAGGTGAGCAAAAACACGGCGATACAGGGGAAGCTATGAGAGGTGAGCAATAACACAGCGATAGTGAATCTATGGGATGTGCGCAAAAAGACAGCAATTTAGGGGAAGGAATGAGAGGTGCGCAAGCCACAGCGATATAGGGGATGCTATGGGAGGTGCGTGAATACACAGCGATATAGGGAACGTGATGAGATGTGCTTGAAAACGCAGTGATAATAGGGAAGTTATGAGAGGTGCACAAAAACACAGTGATATAGGAGAAGTTATGAGAGGTGTGTGAAAACACAGCGATATAGGGAAGGTATGAGAGGTGCACGAAAACAGCGATATAGGTGAAAGAATGGGAGGTGCGCGAAAACAGGGTGATATAGGTGAATGAATGCGAGGAGCGCGAAAACAGGGCGATATAGGGGAAGATATGAGAGGTTCGCGAAGGCACAGCGAAATAGGGGATGTTATGGGAGGTGCGCGAATACACAGCGATATAGGGGACGTTATGTGATGTGCATAACAATACGGCGATATAGGGGAAGTTATGAGAGGTGCGCAAAAACACGGCGATGTAGGGGAAGCTATGAGAGGTGAGCAATAACACAGCGATAAATGTGAATCTATGCGATGTGCGCAAAAAGACAGCGATATAGGGAAAGGTATGAGAGGTGTGTGAAAACACAGCGATATAGGGGACGGTATGAGAGGTGAGTGAAAACACAGCGATATAGGGGACGGTACGAGATGTACATGAATACACGGCGATAGTCGGGAAACCAGGAGAGTTGTGCGAAAACACAGCGATATAGGGGAAGTTATGAGAGGTGCACGAAAACAGGGCGATATAGAGGAAGTTATGAGAGGTGAGCAAAAATACGGCGATATAGGGGACGTTATAAGATGTGCATGAAAACACGGCGATATACGGAAAGGTATGAGAGGTGCACGAAGGCACAGCGATATAGGGGATGCTATGGGAGGTGCGCGAAAACACAGAGATGTAGGAAAAGTTATGAGAAGTGCGAGAAAACACAGCGATATAGGGGACGTGATGAGATGTGCATGAAAACGCAGTGATATTAGGGAAGGTATGAGAGGTACAGAAAAACACAGCGATATAGGAGAAGTTATGAGAGGTGTGCGAAAACACAGCAATATAGGGGAAGGTATGAAAGGTGCACGAAAACGCAGTGATATAAGGGAAGTTATAGGAGGTGCGCGAAAACAGGGCGATATAGGGGAAGGTATGAGAGGTGCACGAAGGCACAGCGATATAGGGGATGCTATGGGAGGTGCGCAAAAACACAGCGATATAGGAGACGGTATGAGATGTGCATAAAAACATGGCGATATAGGGGCAGGTATGAGAGGTGCGCGAAAACACGACGATATAGGGCAAAGTATGAGAGGTGCGCGAAAACTTGGCGTTACAGGGGAATGCATCCGAGGTGCCAGAGAACACAGCGATGTAGTGGAAGACATGAGAGGTGCGCGAAAACAGGGCAATATAGTGGAAGGTATGGGATGTGCGCGAAAACAGGGCGATATAGGGGAAGGTATGAGAGGTGCGCGAAGGCACAGCGATGTAGGGGAAGGTATGCGAGGTGCTCGAAAATACGTTGATACAGGGAAATGTATCAGAAGTGCGAGAACACAGAGCGATATAGGGGAAGTAATGAGAGCAGCGGAAACACAGCGATGTAGGTGAAGAAATGAGAGGTGCGCTAAAACACGGCGATATAGGGGAAGGTATGAGAGGTGCGCAAAAACACAGCGATGTAGGCGAAACCATGGGAGGTGCACGGGAAACAGGGCGATATAGGGGAAGGTATGAGCGATGCGTGAAGGCACAGCTATATAGGGGATGCTATGGGAGGTGCGTGATTACACAGAGATATAGGAGCCGTTATGAGATGTGCATGAAAACATGGTATGAGAGGTGTGCGAGAACACGGCGATATAGGGGAAATTGTAAGAGCTGCGCGAAAACATGGCAATGCAAGAGAATGTATCAGAGGTGCGAGAAAATACAGCGATATAGGGGAAGTAATGATAGGAGCAAAAACATAACGATATACGTGAAGACATGCGAGATGCGCGAAAACACGGTGATATAGGGTAAGCTATGAGAGGTGAGCAATAACACAGCGATCAAAGTGAAGCTATGGGAGGTGCGCCAAAACACAGCGATATAGGGGACGGTATGAGATGTGCATGAATACACGGCGATATTGGGGAAGCCATGAGAGGTGCCTGAAAACACAGCGATATAGGGGAAGGTATGAGAGTGTGCGAAAATACAGCGATATAGGGGACGGTATGGGATGTGTGCGAAAACAGGGCGACGAAGGGGAAGGTATGAGAGGTGTGCGACGGCACAGTGATATAGGGGATGCTATGGCAGTTGCGCGAATACACAGCGATATATGGGACGTTAAGAGATGTGCATGAAAACACGGCGATATTGGACAAGCCGTGAGAGGAGCGCAAAAATACGGCGAAATAGGAGAAATTATGAGAGGTGCGTGAAAACACAGCGATATAGGGGGAGGTATGAGAGGTGCATAAAAACACAGCAATATAGGGGAAGGTATGGAAGGTGCGCGAAAACAGGGCGATATAGGGGAAGGTATGAGAGGTGCGCGAAAACACAGTGATATAGGGGAAGACATGAGAGGTGCGTGAAAACACAGCGATATAGGGGACGCTATTGGACGTGCGCGAAAACACAGTGATATAGGGGAAGATATGAGAGGTGTGCTAGAACACGGCGATATAGGTGAAATTATGAGAGTTGAACGAAAACACGTTGATACAGGGAACAGTATCAGAAGTGCGAGAACACAGAGCGATATAGGGGAAGTAATGAGAGGAGTGGAAACAAAGCGATATAGGTGAAAGACATGAGAGGTGCGCGAAAACACGGCGATATAGGGGAAGCTATGAGAGGTAAGCAATAACACAACGATAAAGTTGAAGTTATGGGATGTGCGCGAAAACAGTGCGATATATGGGAAGGTATGAGAGATGCGCAAAAACGCAGCGATGTATGCGAAGCCATGGGAGGTGGGCGGGAAACAGGGCGATATAGGGGAAGGTATGAGCGGTGCGCGAAGGCACAGCGATATAGGGGATGCTATGGGAGGTGCGTGAATACACAGAGATATAGGAGACATTATGAGATATGCATGAAAACACGGCGATATTGGGGAAGCCATGAGAGGTGCGCAAAAATACGGCGATATAGGAGAAATTATGAGAGGTGCATGAAAACACAGCGATATAGGGGGAGGTATGAGAGGTGCATGAAAACACAGCTATATAGTGGAAGGTATGGAAGGTGCGCGAAAACAGGACGATATAGGGGAAGGTATGAGAGCTGCGCGAAGGCACAGCAATACAAGGGATGCTATGGGAGTTGCGTGAATACACAGCGATATAGGGGACGTTATGAGATGTGCATGAAAACACGGCAGTATAGGGGAAGGTATAAGAACTGCGCTACAATACAGCGAATTAGGAGAAGTTATGAGAGGTGCGTGAAAACACAGTGAGAAAAGGGAAGGAATGAGAGGTGCACGAAAACACAGCGATATTGGGGAAGGTATGGGAGGTGCGTGAAAACAGGGCGATATAGGGGAAGTTATGAGATGTGCGCGAAGGACAGCGACATAGGGGATGCTATGAGAGGTGTGCGAAAACACCGTGATATAGGGGAAGCCATGAGAGGTGCGCAAAAACAGGGCAATATAGTGGAACCTATGTGATGTGCGCGAAACCACGGCCATACAGGGGGATGTATCAGAGGTGCGAGAAAACATAGCAATTTAGGGGACGCTATGGGACATGCGCAAAAAACAGTGAAATAGGGGAAGATATGAGAGGTGTGCGAGAACACGGCGATATAGGGGAAGAAATGATAGGAGCAAAAACATAACGATATACGTGAAACATGCGAGATGCGCGAAAACACGGTGATATAGGGTAAGCTATGAGAGGTGAGTAATAACACAGCGATCAAGGTGAAGCTATGGGAGGTGCGCCAAAACACAGCGATATAGGGGACGGTATGAGATGTGCATGAATACACGGCGATATTGGGGAAGCCATGAGAGGTGCCTGAAAACACAGCGATATAGGGGAAGGTATGAGAGGTGTGCAAAAACACAGCGATATAGGCGAAGGTATGAGAGGTGCGCAAAGGCACAGCGATATAGGGGATACTATGGGAGTTGCCTGAATACACAGAGATATAGGGGATGTTATGAGATGTGCATGAAAACACGGCGATATTGGGGAAGCCATGAGAGGTGTGCGAAAATACAGCGATATAGGCGATGCTATGGGAGGTGTGCGAAGACAGGGCAACATAGGGGAAGGTATGAGAGATGCGCGAATTCATAACGATATAGGGGATGCTATGGCAGGTGCGCGAATACACAACGATATATGGGACGTTAAGAGATGTGCATGAAAACACGGCAATATAGGGGAAGGTATAAGAGCTGCGCAAAAATACAGCGATATAGGAGAAATTATGAGAGGTGCGTGAAAACACAGCGATATAAGGGGAGGTAGGAGAGGTGCACGAAAACACAGCGATATAGGGGAAGACATGAGAGGTGCGCAAAAACAGGGCAATATAGTGGAACCTATGGGATGTGCGCGAAACCACGGCTATACAGGGTAATGTATCAGAGGTGCAAGAAAACACAGCGATATAGGGGACGCAATGGGACATGCGCAAAAAAACAGTGATATAGTGGAAGGTATGAGAGGTGTGTGAGAACACGGCAATATAGGGGAAATTGTAAGAGGTGCGCGAAAACATGGCAATACAGGATAATTTATCAGAGGTGCGAGAAAACACAGCGATATAGGGGAAGACATGTGTGAGAACACGGCGATATAGGGGAAATTGTAAGAGGTGCGCGAAAACATGGCAATACAGGATAATTTATCAGAGGTGCGAGAAAACACAGCGATATAGGGGAAGACATGCGAGGTGCGCGAAAACAGGGCGATATAGGGTAAGCTATGAGAGGTGAGCAATAACACAGCGATCAAGGTGAAGCTATGGGATGTGCGCGAAAACAGCGATGTAGGCGAAGCTATGGGAGTTGCGCCAAAACACAGCGATATAGGGGACGGTATGAGATGTGCATGAATACACGGCGATATTGGGGAAGCCATGAGAGGTGCCTGAAAACACAGCGATATAGGAGAAGTTAAGAGAGGTGCGTGAAAACACAGCGATATAGGGGAAGGTATGAGAGATGTGCGAGAACACGGCGAGATAGGGGATAGTATGAGAGGTGCGCGAAAACTTGGCATTACAGGCGAATGCATTAGAGGTGCGAGAAAACACAGCGATGTAGGGGAAGACATGAGAGGTGCGCAAAAACAGGGTAATATAGTGGAAGCTATGGGATGTGCGCAAAAACAGGGCGATGTAGGAGAAGGTATGAGAGGTGCGCGAAAGCACAACGATATAGGGGACGCTATGGGACGTGCGCGAAAACACAGCGATATAGGGGAATGTATGAGAGGTGCGCAAGGCACAGCGATATAGGGGGAGGTATGAGAGGTGCATGAAAACACAGCGATATAGGGGAAGGTATGAGAGGTGCATGAAAACACAGCGATATAGGGGAAGGTATGGAAGGTGCGCGAAAACGGCTATATAGGGGAAGGTACGAGAGGTGCGCGAAGGCAGAGCAATATAAGGGATGCTATGAGAGATGCGCGAAAACACCGTGATATTGGGGAAGACATGAGAGGTGCGCAAAAACAGGGCAATATAGTGGAACCTATGGGATGTGCGCGAAACCACGGCGATACAGGGGAATTTATCAGAGATGCGAGAAAACACAGCGATATAGGGGACGCTATGGGACATGCGCAAAAAAACAGTGATATAGGGGAAGGTATGAGAGGTGTGCGAGAACACAGCGATATAGGGGAAATTGTAAGAGGTGCGCGAAAACATGGCAATACAGGAGAATGTATCAGAGGTGCGAGAAAACACAGCGATATAGGGCAATTAATGATAGGAGCGAAAACATAGCGATATAGGTGAAGACATGCAAGGTGCGCGAAAACACGGCGATATAGGGTAAGCTATGAGAGGTGAGCAATAACACAGCGATCATGGTGAAGCTATGGGATGTGCGCGAAAACAGCGATGTAGGTGAAGCTATGGGAGGTGCGCCAAAACACAGCGATATAGGGGACGGTATGAGATGTGCATGAATACACGGAGATATTGGGGAAGCCATGAGAGGTGCCTGAAAACACAGCGATATAGGGGAAGGTATGAGAGGTGTGCAAAAACACAGCGATATAGGAGAAGTTAAGAGAGGTGCGTGAAAACACAGCGATATAGGGGAATGTATGAGAGGTTCACGAAGGCACAGCGATATAGGGGATGCTCTGTGAGGTGCGCGAAAACACAGCGATACATGAGACGGTATGAGTTGTGCATAAAAACATGGCGATATAGGGGGAGGTATGAGAGGTGCGCGTAAACACGGCGATATAGGGGAAAGTATGAGAGGTGCGCGAAAACTTGGCGTTACAGGGGAATGCATCAGAGGTGCCAGAAAACACAGCTATGTAGTGGAATACATGAGAGGTGCGCGAAAGCAGGGCAATAGAGTGGAAGCTATGGGATGTGCACCAAAAAAGTGCGATATAGGGGAAGTTATGAGAGGTGTGCGAGAACACGGCGATATAGGTGAAATTATGAGAGGTGCGTGACAATACGGCGATACAGGGGAATGTATCAGAGGTGTGAGAAAACACAGCGATATAATGGAAGTAATGACAGGAGCCAAAACAGCGATATAGGTGAAGACATGAGAGGTGCGTGAAAACACAGTGATATAGGGGAAGCTATGAGAGGTGAGCAATAACACAGCGATAAAGATGAAGCTATGGGATGTGTGCAAAAAGACAGTGATATAGGGGAAGGTATGAGAGGTGCGCGAAAACACAGCGACGTGGGCGTAGCTATTGGAGGTGCGCGAAAGCACAGCGATATAAGTGACGGTATGAGATGTGCATGAATACATGACAATATTAGGGAAACCATGAGAGATGCATGAAAACACAGCAATATAGGGGAAGGTATGAGAGGTGCATGAAAACACAACGATAAAAGGGAAGGTATGGGAGGTGCGCGAAAACAGGACGATATAGGGGAAGATATGAGATGTGCGCGAAGGCACAGTGATATAGGGGATTCTGTGGGAGGTGCGCGAATACACAGCAATATGGGGGACGTTATGAGATGTGATTGAAAACACAGCGATATAGGGGAAGGTATGAGAGGTGCGCAAAAATACAGCGATATAGGAGAAGTTATGAGAGGTACGCAAAAACACAGTGATATAGGGGAAGACATGAGAGGTGCTCGAAAACAGGGCTATATAGTGGAAGCTATGGGATATGCGTGAAAACATGGCGATACAGGGAAAGTTATGAGAGGTGCCCGAAAACACAGCGATACAGGGGATGCTATTGGACGTGCACGAAAACACAGCGATATAGGGGAAGGTATGAGAGGTGCGCGAAGGCACAGTGATATAGAGGATGGTATGAGATGTGCATGAAAACACGGAGATATCGGGGAAGAAATGAGAGATGCGTGAAAACACGGCGATATAGGGGAAAGTATGAGAGGTGCGCAAAAACACGGCGATACAGGGGAATGCATCAGAGGTGCGAGAATACACAGCAATATAGGAGAAGTTATGAGAGAAACAATAACACAGCGATATAGGGGAGACATGAGAGGTGCACGAAAACAGGGTAATATAGTGAGAGCTATGGGATGTGCATGAAAACAGGGCGATATACGGGAAGGTATGAGATCTGCGCGAAAACACAGCAATATAGGGGACTCCATGGGACGTGCGTGAAAACACAGTGATATAGGGGAAGGTATGCGAGCTGCGCGAGAACACGGCGATATAGGGGAAAGTAGGAGAGGTGCGCGAAAACTTGGCGTTATAGGGGAATGCATCAGAGGTGTGAGAAAACACAGCGATGTAGGGGAAGACATGAGAGGTGCGCGAAAACACGGCGATATAGGGGAAGCTATGAGAGGTGAGCAAAAACACGGCGATATAGGGGAATCTATGGGAGGTGAGCAATAACACAGCGATAAAGGTGAAGCTATGGGATGTGCGCGAAAAGACAGCGTTATAGGGGAAGGTATGAGAGGTGCGCGAAAACACAGCGATACAGTGGAATGTATGAGAGGTGCATGAAAACACAGCGATATAGGGGAAGGTATGAGAGGTGCATGAAAACACAGCGATATAGGGGAAGGTATGGAAGGTGCGCGAAAACGGCGATATAGGGGAAGGTACGAGAGGTGCGCGAAGGCAGAGCAATATAAGGGATGCTATGAGAGATGCGCGAAAACACCGTGATATAGGGGAAGACATGAGAGGTGCGCAAAAACAGGGCAATATAGTGGAACCTATGGGATGTGCGCGAAACCACGGCGATACAGGGGAATTTATCAGAGATGCGAGAAAACACAGCGATATAGGGGACGCTATGGGACATGCGCAAAAAAACAGTGATATAGGGGAAGGTATGAGAGGTGTGCGAGAACACAGCGATATAGGGGAAATTGTAAGAGGTGCGCGAAAACATGGCAATACAGGAGAATGTATCAGAGGTGCGAGAAAACACAGCGATATAGGGCAATTAATGATAGGAGCGAAAACATAGCGATATAGGTGAAGACATGCAAGGTGCGCGAAAACACGGCGATATAGGGTAAGCTATGAGAGGTGAGCAATAACACAGCGATCATGGTGAAGCTATGGGATGTGCGCGAAAACAGCGATGTAGGTGAAGCTATGGGAGGTGCGCCAAAACACAGCGATATAGGGGACGGTATGAGATGTGCATGTATACACGGAGATATTGGGGAAGCCATGAGAGGTGCCTGAAAACACAGCGATATAGGGGAAGGTATGAGAGGTGTGCAAAAACACAGCGATATAGGAGAAGTTAAGAGAGGTGCGTGAAAACACAGCGATATAGGGGAATGTATGAGAGGTTCACGAAGGCACAGCGATATAGGGGATGCTCTGTGAGGTGCGCGAAAACACAGCGATATATGAGACGGTATGAGTTGTGCATAAAAACATGGCGATATAGGGGGAGGTATGAGAGGTGCGCGTAAACACGGCGATATAGGGGAAAGTATGAGAGGTGCGCGAAAACTTGGCGTTACAGGGGAATGCATCAGAGGTGCCAGAAAACACAGCTATGTAGTGGAATACATGAGAGGTGCGCGAAAGCAGGGCAATAGAGTGGAAGCTATGGGATGTGCACCAAAAAAGTGCGATATAGGGGAAGTTATGAGAGGTGTGCGAGAACACGGCGATATAGGTGAAATTATGAGAGGTGCGTGACAATACGGCGATACAGGGGAATGTATCAGAGGTGTGAGAAAACACAGCGATATAATGGAAGTAATGACAGGAGCCAAAACAGCGATATAGGTGAAGACATGAGAGGTGCGTGAAAACACAGTGATATAGGGGAAGCTATGAGAGGTGAGCAATAACACAGCGATAAAGATGAAGCTATGGGATGTGCGCAAAAAGACAGTGATATAGGGGAAGGTATGAGAGGTGCGCGAAAACACAGCGACGTGGGCGTAGCTATTGGAGGTGCGCGAAAGCACAGCGATATAAGTGACGGTATGAGATGTGCATGAATACACGACAATATTAGGGAAACCATGAGAGATGCATGAAAACACAGCAATATAGGGGAAGGTATGAGAGGTGCACGAAAACACAACGATAAAAGGGAAGGTATGGGAGGTGCGCGAAAACAGGACGATATAGGGGAAGATATGAGATGTGCGCGAAGGCACAGTGATATAGGGGATTCTGTGGGAGGTGCGCGAATACACAGCAATATGGGGGACGTTATGAGATGTGATTGAAAACACAGCGATATAGGGGAAGGTATGAGAGGTGCGCAAAAATACAGCGATATAGGAGAAGTTATGAGAGGTACGCAAAAACACAGTGATATAGGGGAAGACATGAGAGGTGCTCGAAAACAGGGCTATATAGTGGAAGCTATGGGATATGCGTGAAAACATGGCGATACAGGGAAAGTTATGAGAGGTGCCCGAAAACACAGCGATACAGGGGATGCTATTGGACGTGCACGAAAACACAGCGATATAGGGGAAGGTATGAGAGGTGCGCGAGGCACAGTGATATAGAGGATGGTATGAGATGTGCATGAAAACACGGAGATATCGGGGAAGAAATGAGAGATGCGTGAAAACACGGCGATATAGGGGAAAGTATGAGAGGTGCGCAAAAACACGGCGATACAGGGGAATGCATCAGAGGTGCGAGAATACACAGCAATATAGGAGAAGTTATGAGAGAAACAATAACACAGCGATATAGGGGAGACATGAGAGGTGCACGAAAACAGGGTAATATAGTGAGAGCTATGGGATGTGCATGAAAACAGGGCGATATACGGGAAGGTATGAGATCTGCGCGAAAACACAGCAATATAGGGGACTCCATGGGACGTGCGTGAAAACACAGTGATATAGGGGAAGGTATGCGAGCTGCGCGAGAACACGGCGATATAGGGGAAAGTAGGAGAGGTGCGCGAAAACTTGGCGTTATAGGGGAATGCATCAGAGGTGTGAGAAAACACAGCGATGTAGGGGAAGACATGAGAGGTGCGCGAAAACACGGCGATATAGGGGAAGCTATGAGAGGTGAGCAAAAACACGGCGATATAGGGGAATCTATGGGAGGTGAGCAATAACACAGCGATAAAGGTGAAGCTATGGGATGTGCGCGAAAAGACAGCGTTATAGGGGAAGGTATGAGAGGTGCGCGAAAACACAGCGATACAGTGGAATGTATGAGAGGAGTGCGAAAACTGGGCGATATAGGGGTAGTTATGAGAGGTGCGTGAAAACCCAGCGATATAGGGGACGTTAAGAGATGTGCACGAAAACACGGCGATATTGGGGAAGCCATGAGAGGTGCACAAAAATACAGCGATATAGGGGAAGTTATGAGAGGTGCATGAAAACACAGCGATATAGGGGGAGGTATGAGAGGTGCACGAAAACACAGCGATATGGGGGAATATATGGGAGGTGCGCGAAAACAGGGCGATATATGGGAAGGTATGAGAGGTGCGCGAAGGCACAGCAATATAGGAGATGCTATGGGAGGTGCGTGAAAACACAGTGAAATAGGGGAAGACATGAGAGGTGCGCAAAAACAGGGCAATATAGTGGAAGCTATGGGATGTGCGCGACAACACGGAGATACAGGGGAATGCATCAGAGGTGCGAGAAAACACAGCGATATAGGGGACGCTATGGGACTTGCACGAAAACACAGTGATATAGGGGAAGGTATGAGAGGTCTGCGAGAACACTGCGATATGGGGAAATTATAAGAAGTGCACGAAAACACATCGATATAGGGGACGGTATGAGACTAGCACGAATACACGGCGATATTGCGGAAGCCATGAGAGGTGCGTGAAAACACAGCGATACAGGGGAAATTATAGGAGGAGCGCGAAAACAGGGCGATATAGGGGAAGGTATGAGAGGTGCACGAAGACACAGTGATATAGGGGATGCTATGGGAGGTGCGCGAAAACACAGTGATATAGGTGACGGTATGAGATGTGTATGAAAACACGGTGATATACGGGAAGCTATGAGAGGTATGCGAAAACACGGTGATATAGGGGAATCTATGAGAGGTACGTGAAAACACAGCGATGTAGGGGAAGTCATGAGAGGTGCGCGAAAACAGGGCAATATAGTGGAAGTTATGGAATGTGCGCGAAAACAGGGCGATATGGGGAAGGTATGAGAGGTGCCCGAAAACACAGCGATATAGGGGACTCTATGAGAGGTGCGTGAATACACAGCGATATAGGGGACTTTAAGAGATGTGCATGAAAACACGGCGATATTGGGGAAGCCGCGAGAGGTGCACAAAAATACTGCGATATAGGAGAAGTTATGAGAGGTGCGTGAAAACTCAGCGATATAGGGAGAGGTATGAGAGGTGCACGAAAACACTGCGATATAGGGGAATGTATGAGAAGTGCCCGAAAACAGGGCGATACAGGGGAAGGCAAGAGAGGTGCGTGAAGGCACTGCTATATAGGGGATGCTATGGGAGGTGCGCGAAAACACAGTGATATAGGAGAAGAAATGAGAGGTGCACAAAAACGGGGCAATATAGTGGAAGCAATGGGATGTGCCCGAAAACACGGCGATACAGGGGAATGCATCAGAGGTGCGAGAAAACACAGTGATATAGGGGACACTATGGGACGTGTGCAAAAACACAGTGATATACGGGAAGGTATGAGCAGTCTGCGAGAACACGGCGATATTAGGGAAATTGTAAGAGGTGCGCGAAAACATGGTGATACAGGGGATTGTTTCAGAGGTGTGAGAAAACACAGCGATATAGGGGAAGTAATGATTGGAGCGAAAACATAGCGATATAGGTGAAGACATGCGAGGTGTGCGAAAAAACGGCGATATGGGGAAGCTATGAGAGTTGAGCAATAACACAGCGATAAAGGTGAAGCTATGGGATGTGCGCGAAAAGACAGCGATATAGGGGAAGATATGAGAGGTGTGCGAAAACAGCGATGTAGAAGAATCTATGGGATGTGCGCGAAAACACAGCGATATAGGGGACGGTATGAGACGTGCATGAATACATGGCGATATTGAGGAAGCCATGAGAGATGCGTGAAAACACAGCGACATAGGGGAAAGTATAGGAGGTGCGCGAAAACAGGGCGATATAGGGGAAGGTGTGAGAGGTGCACGAAGGCACAGCGATATAGGGGCTGCTATGGGAGGTGCGTGAAAACACAGTGATATAGGGGACGGTATGAGATGTGTATGAAAACATGGTGAGAAAGGGGAAGCTATGAGAGGTACGCGAAAACACGGCGATATAGGAGAAAGTATGAGAGGTGCGCGAAAACTTGGCGTTACATGGGAATGCATCAGAAGTGCAAGAAAACACAGTGATGTAGGGGAAGACATGAGAGTTCCGCGAAAACAGGGCAATATAGTGGAAGCTATGGGATGTGCGCGAAAACAGGGCGTTATAGGGGAAGGAATGAGAGGTGCACGAAAAAACAGCGATATAGGGGACGCTATGGGACGTGCGCGAAAACACAGTGATATAAGGGAAGATATGAGAGGTGCACCAAAACACAACGATATAGAGGAAGGTATGAGAGGTGCACAAAAACACAGCGATATAGGAGAAATTATGAGAGGTGTGTGAAAGCACAGCGATATAGGGGAAGGAATGGGAGGTGCGTGAAAACGACGATATAGTGGAAGGTATGAGAGGTGCGCGAACGCACAGCGATATAGGGGATGCTATGGGAGGTGCGTGAATACACAGCGATATAGTGGACGTGATGAGATGTGCATGAAAACTCAGCGATATTAGGGAAGCTATGAGAGGTGCAAAAAAACACAGGAATATATGAGAAGTTATGAGTGGTGCGTGAAAACACAGCGATATAGGGGGAGGTATGAGAGGTAAACGAAAACACAGCGATATAGTGGAAGGTATGAGAGGTGCACGAAAATGCAGTGATATTAGGGAAGTTATAGGAGGTGCGCGAAAACAGGGCGATATAGGGGAAGGTATGAGAGGTGCACGAAGGCACAGCGATATAGGCGATGCTATGGGAGGTGTGCGAAGACAGGGCAACATAGGGGAAGGTATGAGAGATGCGCGAATTCATAACGATATAGGGTATGCTATGGCAGGTGCGCGAATACACAACGATATATGGGACGTTAAGAGATGTGCATGAAAACACGGCAATATAGGGGAAGGTATAAGAGCTGCGCAAAAATACAGCGATATAGGAGAAATTATGAGAGGTGCGTGAAAACACAGCGATATAAGGGGAGGTAGGAGAGGTGCACGAAAACACAGCGATATAGGGGAAGACATGAGAGGTGCGCAAAAACAGGGCAATATAGTGGAACCTATGGGATGTGCGCGAAACCACGGCTATACAGGGTAATGTATCAGAGGTGCAAGAAAACACAGCGATATAGGGGACGCAATGGGACATGCGCAAAAAAACAGTGATATAGTGGAAGGTATGAGAGGTGTGTGAGAACACGGCGATATAGGGGAAATTGTAAGAGGTGCGCGAAAACATGGCAATACAGGATAATTTATCAGAGGTGCGAGAAAACACAGCGATATAGGGGAAGACATGCGAGGTGCGCGAAAACAGGGCGATATAGGGTAAGCTATGAGAGGTGAGCAATAACACAGCGATCAAGGTGAAGCTATGGGATGTGCGCGAAAACAGCGATGTAGGCGAAGCTATGGGAGTTGCGCCAAAACACAGCGATATAGGGGACGGTATGAGATGTGCATGAATACACGGCGATATTGGGGAAGCCATGAGAGGTGCCTGAAAACACAGCGATATAGGAGAAGTTAAGAGAGGTGCGTGAAAACACAGCGATATAGGGGAAGGTATGAGAGATGTGCGAGAACACGGCGAGATAGGGGATAGTATGAGAGGTGCGCGAAAACTTGGCATTACAGGCGAATGCATTAGAGGTGCGAGAAAACACAGCGATGTAGGGGAAGACATGAGAGGTGCGCAAAAACAGGGTAATATAGTGGAAGCTATGGGATGTGCGCAAAAACAGGGCGATGTAGGAGAAGGTATGAGAGGTGCGCGAAAGCACAACGATATAGGGGACGCTATGGGACGTGCGCGAAAACACAGTGATATAGGGGAAGGTATGAGAGATGTGCGAGAACACGGAGAGATAGGGGAAATTATGAGAGGTGTGCGAAAACACGGCGATATGGGAGAGTGTATCAGATGTGCGAGTAAACATAGCGATATAGGGGAAGTAATGAGAGGATCGAAAACATAGCGATCTCGGTGAAGAGATGAGAGGTGCACGAAAACACGGTGATATAGGGGAAGCTATGAGAGGTGAGCAATAACACAGCGATAAAGGTGAATCTATGGGATGTGCGCGAAAAGACCGCGATATAGGGGAAGGTATGAGAGGTGCACAATGCACAGCGATATAGGGGAAACTATGGGAGGTGCGTGAATGCACAGCAATATAGGGGACGTGATGAGATGTGCATGAAAATGCAACGATATTAGTGATGGTATGAGAGGTGCACAAAAACACAGCGATATAGGGGAAGGTATGAGAGGTGCGTGAAAGCACAGCGATATACGGGACGGTATGAGATGTGCATGAATACACGGCAATAGATGGGAAACCATGAGAGGTGTGCGAAAACACAGCGATATAGGGGAAGTTATGAGAGGTGCGTGAAAACACCGTGATATAGGTGAAGGTATGAGAGGAGTGCGAAAATAGTGCGATACAGGGGAAGTTATGAGAGGTGCGTGAAAACCCAGCAATATAGAGGACGTTATGAGATGTGCATGAAAACATGGCGATATAGGGGAAGGTATGAGAGGTATACAAAAACACAGTGATATAGGAGAAGTTATGAGAGGTGTGCGAAAACACAGCGATATAGGGGAAGATATGAAAGGTGCACGAAAACACAGAGATATACACTGGAAGGAATGGGAGGTGCTCGAATACACAGCGATATAGGGGAAGTTATGAGAGGTGCGCAAAAATACAGCAATATAGGAGAAGTTATGAGAGGTGTGTGAAAACACAGCGATATAGGGGGAGGTATGAGAGGTACACGAAAACACAGCGATATAGGGGAAGGTACGGGAGGTGCTCGAAAGCAGGGCGATATAGGTGAAGTTATGAGAGGTGTGTGAAAACAGAGCGATATAGGGGGAGGTATGAGAGGTACACGAAAACACAGCGATATAGGGGAAGGTATGGGAGATGCTCGAAAGCAGAGCGATATAGGGGAAGTTATGAGAGGAGCGTGAAAACCCAGCGATATAGGGGACGTTATGAGATGTGCATCAAAACACGGCGATATAGGGGAAGGTATGAGAGGTGCGCGAAGGCACAGTGATATAAGGGATGCTATGGGAGTTGCGTGAAAACACATTGATATAGGGGAAGGTATGAGAGGAGTGCGAAAACGGGGCGATATAGGGGAAGTTATGAGAGGTGCGTGAAAACCTAGCAATATAGGGGACATTATGAGATGTGCATGAAAACATGGCAATATAGGGGAAGGTATGAGAGGTGCGCGAAGGCAGAGCGATATAGGAGAAGGTATGAGAGGTGCACGAAAACAGCGATATAGGTGAAGGAATGGGTGGTGCGCGAAAACAGGGCGATATTTGGGAAGGTATGAGAGGTGCGCGAAGGCACAGCGATATAAGGGATGCTATGGGAGGCGCGCGAATACACAGCGATATAGAGGACGTTATGAGATGTGCATACATGGCGATATAGGGTAAGTTATGAGAGGTGCGTGAAAACACAGCGATATAGGGGAAGGTATGAGAGGTGCGCGAAAACACAGCAACATAGGGGGACGGTATGAGAGGTGCGCGAAAACACAGCGACATAGGGGACGGTATGAGATGTGCATGAATACACGGCTATATCGGGGAAGCCATCAGAGGTGCGAGAAAACACAGTGATATAGGGGACGGTATGAGATGTGCATGAACACATGGCAATATTGGGGATTCCATGAGAGGTGCGCGAAAACACAGCATTATAGGGGAAGGTATGAGAGGTGTGCAAAAACACAGCGATCTAGTGGAAGTTATGAGAGGCGCGTGAAAGCACAGCGATATAGGGGAATGTATGAGAGGTGCACAAAACACAGCGATATAGGGGAGGTATGGGAGGTGCGCGAAAACATCGCAATACAGGGGAATGCATCAGAGGTGCGAAAAAACATAGTGTTATAGGGGAAGTTATGAGAGGAGCAAAAACACAGCGATATAGGGGAAGACATGAGATGTGTGCGAAAACACGGCGATATAGTGAAGCTATGAGAGGTGAGCAAAAACACAGGGATAAAGGTGAAGCTATATCAGGGTGCGAAAAGAGAGCGATATAGGTGAAGGCATGAGAGGTGCGCGAAAACACAGCGATGTAGCGGAACTATGGGAGCTGCGCGAAAACACAGCGATGTCGGGGAATGTATGAAATATGCATGAAACACGGCGATATCGGGGATGCCATGAGAGATGCGCAAAAAACACGGCTATATAGGGAAAAGTATGAGAGGTGCGCAAAAACACGGCGATACAGGGGAATGCCTCAGAGGTGCAAGAATACACAGCGATATAGGGGACGTTATGAGACCAGCGAAAACAGAGCGATGTAGTGGAAGCTATGGGATGTGTGTGAAAACAGGGCGATGCAGGGGAATGTATCAGAGGTGTGAAAAAACACAGCGATATAATGGAAGTAATGATAGGAGCGAAAACAGCGATATAGGTGAAGACATGAGAGGTTCGTGAAAACACAGTGATATAGGGGAAGCTATGAGAGGTGAGCAATAACACAGAGATAAAGATGAAGCTATGGGATGTGCGCAAAAAGACAGTGATATAGGGGAAGGCATGACAGGTGCGCGAAAACACAGCGACGTGAATGTAGCTATTGGAGGTGCGCAAAAGCACAGCGATATAAGGGACGGTTTAAGATGTGCATGAATACACGGCAATATTGGGGAAACCATCAGAGGTGTGCGAAAACACAGCAACATAGGGGACGGTATGAGAGGTGCGCGAAAACACAGCGACATAGGGGACAGTATGAGATGTGCATGAATACACGGCTATATCGGGGAAGCCATCAGAGGTGCGAGAAAACACAGTGATATAGGGGACGGTATGAGATGTGCATGAACACATGGCGATATTGGGGATTCCATGAGAGGTGCGCGAAAACACAGCATTATAGGGGAAGGTATGAGAGGTGTGCAAAAACACAGCGATATAGTGGAAGTTATGAGAGGCGCGTGAAAGCACAGCGACATAGGGGAATGTATGAGAGGTGCACAAAACACAGCGATATAGGGGAAGGTATGGGAGGTGCGCGAAAACATCGCAATACAGGGGAATGCATCAGAGGTGCGAAAAAACATAGTGTTATAGGGGAAGTTATGAGAGGAGCAAAAACACAGCGATATAGGGGAAGACATGAGATGTGTGCGAAAACACGGCGATATAGTGGAAGCTATGAGAGGTGAGCAAAAACACAGGGATAAAGGTGAAGCTATATCAGGGTGCGAAAAGAGAGCGATATAGGTGAAGGCATGAGAGGTGCGCGAAAACACAGCGATGTAGCGGAACTATGGGAGCTGTGCGAAAACACAGCGATATCGGGGAATGTATGAAATATGCATGAAACACGGCGATATCGGGGATGCCATGAGAGATGCGCAAAAACACGGCTATATAGGGAAAAGTATGAGAGGTGCGCAAAAACACGGCGATACAGGGGAATGCCTCAGAGGTGCAAGAATACACAGCGATATAGGGGACGTTATGAGACCAGCGAAAACAGAGCGATGTAGTGGAAGCTATGGGATGTGTGTGAAAACAGGGCGATGCAGGGGAATGTATCAGAGGTGTGAAAAAACACAGCGATATAATGGAAGTAATGACAGGAGCGAAAACAGCGATATAGGTGAAGACATGAGAGGTTCGTGAAAACACAGTGATATAGGGGAAGCTATGAGAGGTGAGCAATAACACAGAGATAAAGATGGAGCTATGGGATGTGCGCAAAAAGACAGTGATATAGGGGAAGGCATGACAGGTGCGCGAAAACACAGCGACGTGAATGTAGCTATTGGAGGTGCGCGAAAGCACAGCGATATAAGGGACGGTTTGAGATGTGCATGAATACACGGCAATATTGGGGAAACCATGAGAGATGCGCGAAAACACAGCAATACAGGGGAAGGTATGAGAAGTGCACGAAAACACAACGATAAAAGGGAAGGTATGGGAGGTGCGCGAAAACAGGACGATATAGGGGAAGATATGAGATGTGCGCGAAGGCACAGCGATATAGGGGATTCTATGGGAGGTGCGAGAATTTATGAGAGGAGCGTGAAAGCACAGCGATATTGGGAAAGGTATGAGAGATGTGCGAGAACACGGCGATATAGGGGAAATTATGAGAGGTACGCGAAAACACGACGATACGGGAGAATGTATCAGATGTGCGAGAAAACACAGCGATATAGGGGAAGTAATGAGAGGAGTGAAAACATAGCGATCTCAGTGAAGACATGAGAGGTGCGCGAAGGCACAGCGATATAGGGGATGCTATGGGAGGTGCGCGAATACACAGCGATATAGGGGACGTTATGAGATGTGCATAACAACACGGCGATATAGGGGAAGTTATGAGAGATGCGCAAAAACACGGCGATACAGGGGAAGCTATGAGAGATGAGCAATAACACAGCAATAAAGGTGAATCTATGGGATGTGTGCGAAAAGTCAGCGATATAGGGGAAGGTATGAGAGGTGCGCAAGGCACAGCGATATAGGGGGAGGTATGAGAGGCGCATGAAAACACAGCGATATAGGGGAAGGTATGGAAGGTGCTCGAAAACAGGGTGATATAGATGAAGTTATGAGAGGTATGTGAAGGCACAGCAATATAGGGGATGCTATGGAAGGTGCGCGAAAACACAGGGATATAAGGGAAGACATGAGAGGTGCGCGAAAACACGGCGATATAGGGGAAACTATGAGAGGTGAGCAAAAACACGGCGATACAGGGGAAGCTATGAGAGGTGAGCAATAACACAGCAATAGTGAATCTATGGGATGTGCGCAAAAAGACAGCAATTTAGGGGAAGGAATGAGAGGTGCGCAAGGCACAGCGATGTAGGGGATGCTATGGGAGGCGCGTGAATACACAGCAATATAGGGGACGTGATGAGATGTGCATGAAAACGCAGCGATAGTAGGGAAGTTATGAGAGGTGCACAAAAACACAGCGATATAGGAGAAGTTATGAGAGGTGTGTGAAAACACAGTGATATAGGGAAGGTATGAGAGGTGCACGAAAACAGCGATATAGGTGAAGGAATGGGAGGTGCACGAAAACAGGGCGATATAGGTGAATGAATGCGAGGAGCGCGAAAACAGGGCGATATAGGGGAAGATATGAGAGGTGCACGAAGGCACAGCGAAATACAGGATGTTATGGGAGGTGCGCGAATGCACAGCGATATAGGGGACGTTATGAGATGTGCATAACAATAAGGCGATATAGGGGAAGTTATGAGAGGTGCGCAAAAACACGGCGATGTAGGGGAAGCTATGAGAGGTGAGCAATAACACAGCGATAAATGTGAATCTATGCGATGTGCGCAAAAAGACAGCGATTTCGGGAAAGGTATGAGAGGTGTGTGAAAACACAGCGATATAGGGGACGGTATGAGAGGTGTGTGAAAACACAGCGATATAGGGGACGGTACGAGATGTACATAAATACACGGCGATAGTCGGGAAACCAGGAGAGTTGTGCGAAAACACAGCGATACAGGGGAAGTTACGAGAGGTGCGCGAAAACAAGGCGATATAGAGGAAGTTATGAGAGGTGAGCAAAAATACGGCGATATAGGGGACGTTATGAGATGTGCATGAAAACACGGCAATATACAGAAAGGTATGAGAGGTGCACGAAGGCACAGCGATATAGGGGATGCTATGGGAGGTGCGCGAAAACACAGTGATATAGGGGACGGTATGAGATGTGTATGAAAACACGGGGATATATGGGAAGATATGAGAGGTGTGTGAAAACACGGCGATATAGGGGAAAGTATGAGAGGTGCGCGAAAACTTGGCGTTACAGGGGAATGCATCAGAGGTGCAAGAAAAGACAGCGATGTAGGGGAAGACATGAGAGGTGCGCGAGAACAGTAATATAGTGGAAGCTATGGGATGTGCGCAAAAACAGGGTGATGTAGGGGAGGTAAGAGAGTTGCGCGAAAGCACAGCGATATTGGGGACTATGGGACGTGCGCGAAGTAATGAGAGGAGCAAAAACATAGCGAATTCGTTGAAGACATGAGAGGTGAGCAAAAACACGGCGATACAGGGGAAGCTATGAGAGGTTAGCAATGACACAGCTATAAAGGTGAATCTATGGGATGTGCGTGAAAACACAGCGATATAGGGGACGCTATTGGACGTGCGCAAAAACACAGTGATATAGGGGAAGATATGAGAGGTGTGCGAGAACACGGCGATATAGGTGAAATTATGAGAGTCGAGCGAAAACTTGATACAGGGAACAGTATCAGAAGTGCGAGAACACAGAGCGATATAAGGGAAGTAATGAGAGGAGCGGAAACACAGCGATATAGGTGAAGACATGAGAGGTGCGCGAAAACACGGCGATATAGGGGAAGCTGTGAGTGGTAAGCAATAACACAGCGATATATGCGAAGCCATGGGTGGTTCGCGGGAAACAGGGCGATATAGAGGAAGGTATGAGCAGTGCGCGAAGGCACAGAGATATAGGGGATGCTATGGGAGGTGCGTGAATACACAGACATATAGGAGACGTTATGAGATGTGCATGAAAATACGGCGATATTGGGGGAGCCATGAGAGGTGTGCGAAAATACAGCGATATAGGGGACGGTATGGGAGGAGTGCGAAAACAGGGCGACGTAGGGGAAGGTATGAGAGGTGCGCGAAGGCACAGCGATATAAGGGATGCTATGGCAGGTGCGCGAATACACAGCGATATATGGGACGTTAAGAGATGTGCATTAAAACACGGCGATATTGGGGAAGTCATGAGAGGTGTGCAAAAATACGGCGATATAGGAGAAATTATGAGAGGTGCGTGAAAACACAGCGATATAGTGGAAGGTATGGAAGGTGCGCGAAAACAGGGCGATATAGGGGAAGGTATGAGAGGTGCGCGAAGGCACAGCAATACAAGGGATGCTATGGGAGGTGCGCAAATACAGAGCGATATAGGGGACGTTATGAGATGTGCATGAAAACACATCAATATAGGGGAAGGTATCAGATGTGCGCAAAAATACATCGATATAGGGGAAGGTATGAGAGATGCGCGAAAACAGCGATGTAGGTGAAGCTATGGGAGGTGCGCGAAAGCACAACGATATAGGGGAAGGTATGAGATGTGCATTAATACACGGCGATAGTCGGGAATCCATGAGAGGTGTGCGAAAACAGGGTGATAGAGGGGAAGTTATGAGAGGTGCGTGAAAACCCAGCGACATTGGGGACGTCATGAGATGTGCATGAAAACATGGTGATATTGGGGAAGGTATGAGAGGTGTGCAAAAACACAGCGGTATACGGGAATGCATGAGAGGTGCATGAAAACAGCGATATAGGTGAAGGAATGGGAGGTGCGTGAAAACAGGGCGATATTAGGGAAGGTATGAGAGGTGCGCGAAAGCACAGCGATATATGGGAAGCTATGGGAGGTGCGCGAATCTACAGCGATATAGAGGACGTTATGAGATGTGCATAACAACACAGCGATATAGGGGAAGCTGTGAGAGGTGAGCAATAACACAGCGATAAAGGTGAATCTATGGGATGTGCGCGAAAAGACAGCGATATAGGGGAATGTATGAGAGGTGCGCAAGGCACAGCGATATAGGGGGAGGTATGAGAGGTGCATGAAAACACAGCGATATAGGGGAAGGTATGAGAGGTGCATGAAAACACAGCGATATAGGGGAAGGTATGGAAGGTGCGCGAAAACGGCGATATAGGGGAAGGTACGAGAGGTGCGCGAAGGCAGAGCAATATAAGGGATGCTATGAGAGATGCGCGAAAACACCGTGATATAGGGGAAGACATGAGAGGTGCGCAAAAACAGGGCAATATAGTGGAACCTATGGGATGTGCGCGAAACCACGGCGATACAGGGGAATTTATCAGAGATGCGAGAAAACACAGCGATATAGGGGACGCTATGGGACATGCGCAAAAAAACAGTGATATAGGGGAAGGTATGAGAGGTGTGCGAGAACACAGCGATATAGGGGAAATTGTAAGAGGTGCGCGAAAACATGGCAATACAGGAGAATGTATCAGAGGTGCGAGAAAACACAGCGATATAGGGCAATTAATGATAGGAGCGAAAACATAGCGATATAGGTGAAGACATGCAAGGTGCGCGAAAACACGGCGATATAGGGTAAGCTATGAGAGGTGAGCAATAACACAGCGATCATGGTGAAGCTATGGGATGTGCGCGAAAACAGCGATGTAGGTGAAGCTATGGGAGGTGCGCCAAAACACAGCGATATAGGGGACGGTATGAGATGTGCATGAATACACGGAGATATTGGGGAAGCCATGAGAGGTGCCTGAAAACACAGCGATATAGGGGAAGGTATGAGAGGTGTGCAAAAACACAGCGATATAGGAGAAGTTAAGAGAGGTGCGTGAAAACACAGCGATATAGGGGAATGTATGAGAGGTTCACGAAGGCACAGCGATATAGGGGATGCTCTGTGAGGTGCGCGAAAACACAGCGATATATGAGACGGTATGAGTTGTGCATAAAAACATGGCGATATAGGGGGAGGTATGAGAGGTGCGCGTAAACACGGCGATATAGGGGAAAGTATGAGAGGTGCGCGAAAACTTGGCGTTACAGGGGAATGCATCAGAGGTGCCAGAAAACACAGCTATGTAGTGGAATACATGAGAGGTGCGCGAAAGCAGGGCAATAGAGTGGAAGCTATGGGATGTGCACCAAAAAAGTGCGATATAGGGGAAGTTATGAGAGGTGTGCGAGAACACGGCGATATAGGTGAAATTATGAGAGGTGCGTGACAATACGGCGATACAGGGGAATGTATCAGAGGTGTGAGAAAACACAGCGATATAATGGAAGTAATGACAGGAGCCAAAACAGCGATATAGGTGAAGACATGAGAGGTGCGTGAAAACACAGTGATATAGGGGAAGCTATGAGAGGTGAGCAATAACACAGCGATAAAGATGAAGCTATGGGATGTGCGCAAAAAGACAGTGATATAGGGGAAGGTATGAGAGGTGCGCGAAAACACAGCGACGTGGGCGTAGCTATTGGAGGTGCGCGAAAGCACAGCGATATAAGTGACGGTATGAGATGTGCATGAATACACGACAATATTAGGGAAACCATGAGAGATGCACGAAAACACAGCAATATAGGGGAAGGTATGAGAGGTGCACGAAAACACAACGATAAAAGGGAAGGTATGGGAGGTGCGCGAAAACAGGACGATATAGGGGAAGATATGAGATGTGCGCGAAGGCACAGTGATATAGGGGATTCTGTGGGAGGTGCGCGAATACACAGCAATATGGGGGACGTTATGAGATGTGATTGAAAACACAGCGATATAGGGGAAGGTATGAGAGGTGCGCAAAAATACAGCGATATAGGAGAAGTTATGAGAGGTACGCAAAAACACAGTGATATAGGGGAAGACATGAGAGGTGCTCGAAAACAGGGCTATATAGTGGAAGCTATGGGATATGCGTGAAAACATGGCGATACAGGGGATGCTATTGGACGTGCACGAAAACACAGCGATATAGGGGAAGGTATGAGAGGTGCGCGAAGGCACAGTGATATAGAGGATGGTATGAGATGTGCATGAAAACACGGAGATATCGGGGAAGAAATGAGAGATGCGTGAAAACACGGCGATATAGGGGAAAGTATGAGAGGTGCGCAAAAACACGGCGATACAGGGGAATGCATCAGAGGTGCGAGAATACACAGCGATATAGGAGAAGTTATGAGAGAAACAATAACACAGCGATATAGGGGAGACATGAGAGGTGCACGAAAACAGGGTAATATAGTGAGAGCTATGGGATGTGCATGAAAACAGGGCGATATACGGGAAGGTATGAGATCTGCGCGAAAACACAGCAATATAGGGGACTCCATGGGACGTGCGTGAAAACACAGTGATATAGGGGAAGGTATGCGAGCTGCGCGAGAACACGGCGATATAGGGGAAAGTAGGAGAGGTGCGCGAAAACTTGGCGTTATAGGGGAATGCATCAGAGGTGTGAGAAAACACAGCGATGTAGGGGAAGACGTGAGAGGTGCGCGATAACAGGGCAATGTAGTGGAAGCTATGGGACGTGCGCGAAAATAGAGTGATATAGGGGATGGTATGAGAGGTGCGCGAAAACACGGCGATACAGGAGAATATATCAGATGTGCGAGAAAACACAGCGATATAGGGGAATTAATGAGAAGAGCGAAAACATAGCGATCTAGGTGAAGAAATGAGAGCTGCGCGAAAACACGGCGATATAGGGGAAGCTATGAGAGGTGAGCAAAAACACGGCGATATAGGGGAATCTATGGGAGGTGAGCAATAACACAGCGATAAAGGTGAAGCTATGGGATGTGCGCGAAAAGACAGCGTTATAGGGGAAGGTATGAGAGGTGCGCGAAAACACAGCGATACAGTGGAATGTATGAGAGGAGTGCGAAAACTGGGCGATATAGGGGTAGTTATGAGAGGTGCGTGAAAACCCAGCGATATAGGGGACGTTAAGAGATGTGCACGAAAACACGGCGATATTGGGGAAGCCATGAGAGGTGCACAAAAATACAGCGATATAGGGGAAGTTATGAGAGGTGCATGAAAACACAGCGATATAGGGGGAGGTATGAGAGGTGCACGAAAACACAGCGATATGGGGGAATATATGGGAGGTGCGCGAAAACAGGGCGATATATGGGAAGGTATGAGAGGTGCGCGAAGGCACAGCAATATAGGAGATGCTATGGGAGGTGCGCGAAAACACAGTGAAATAGGGGAAGACATGAGAGGTGCGCAAAAACAGGGCAATATAGTGGAAGCTATGGGATGTGCGCGACAACACGGAGATACAGGGGAATGCATCAGAGGTGCGAGAAAACACAGCGATATAGGGGACGCTATGGGACTTGCACGAAAACACAGTGATATAGGGGAAGGTATGAGAGGTCTGCGAGAACACTGCGATATGGGGAAATTATAAGAAGTGCACGAAAACACATCGATATAGGGGACGGTATGAGACTAGCACGAATACACGGCGATATTGCGGAAGCCATGAGAGGTGCGTGAAAACACAGCGATACAGGGGAAATTATAGGAGGAGCGCGAAAACAGGGCGATATAGGGGAAGGTATGAGAGGTGCACGAAGACACAGTGATATAGGGGATGCTATGGGAGGTGCGCGAAAACACAGTGATATAGGTGACGGTATGAGATGTGTATGAAAACACGGTGATATACGGGAAGCTATGAGAGGTATGCGAAAACACGGTGATATAGGGGAATCTATGAGAGGTACGTGAAAACACAGCGATGTAGGGGAAGTCATGAGAGGTGCGCGAAAACAGGGCAATATAGTGGAAGTTATGGAATGTGCGCGAAAACAGGGCGATATGGGGAAGGTATGAGAGGTGCCCGAAAACACAGCGATATAGGGGACTCTATGGGAGGTGCGCGAATACACAGCGATATAGGGGACTTTAAGAGATGTGCATGAAAACACGGCGATATTGGGGAAGCCGCGAGAGGTGCACAAAAATACTGCGATATAGGAGAAGTTATGAGAGGTGCGTGAAAACTCAGCGATATAGGGAGAGGTATGAGAGGTGCACGAAAACACTGCGATATAGGGGAATGTATGGGAAGTGCCCGAAAACAGGGCGATACAGGGGAAGGCAAGAGAGGTGCGTGAAGGCACTGCTATATAGGGGATGCTATGGGAGGTGCGCGAAAACACAGTGATATAGGAGAAGAAATGAGAGGTGCACAAAAACGGGGCAATATAGTGGAAGCAATGGGATGTGCCCGAAAACACGGCGATACAGGGGAATGCATCAGAGGTGCGAGAAAACACAGTGATATAGGGGACACTATGGGACGTGTGCAAAAACACAGTGATATACGGGAAGGTATGAGCAGTCTGCGAGAACACGGCGATATTAGGGAAATTGTAAGAGGTGCGCGAAAACATGGTGATACAGGGGATTGTTTCAGAGGTGCGAGAAAACACAGCGATATAGGGGAAGTAATGATTGGAGCGAAAACATAGCGATATAGGTGAAGACATGCGAGGTGTGCGAAAAAACGGCGATATGGGGAAGCTATGAGAGTTGAGCAATAACACAGCGATAAAGGTGAAGCTATGGGATGTGCGCGAAAAGACAGCGATATAGGGGAAGATATGAGAGGTGTGCGAAAACAGCGATGTAGAAGAATCTATGGGATGTGCGCGAAAACACAGCGATATAGGGGACGGTATGAGACGTGCATGAATACATGGCGATATTGAGGAAGCCATGAGAGATGCGTGAAAACACAGCGACATAGGGGAAAGTATAGGAGGTGCGCGAAAACAGGGCGATATAGGGGATGGTGTGAGAGGTGCACGAAGGCACAGCGATATAGGGGCTGCTATGGGAGGTGCGTGAAAACACAGTGATATAGGGGACGGTATGAGATGTGTATGAAAACATGGTGAGAAAGGGGAAGCTATGAGAGGTACGCGAAAACACGGCGATATAGGAGAAAGTATGAGAGGTGCGCGAAAACTTGGCGTTACATGGGAATGCATCAGAAGTGCAAGAAAACACAGTGATGTAGGGGAAGACATGAGAGTTCCGCGAAAACAGGGCAATATAGTGGAAGCTATGGGATGTGCGCGAAAACAGGGCGTTATAGGGGAAGGAATGAGAGGTGCACGAAAAAACAGCGATATAGGGGACGCTATGGGACGTGCGCGAAAACACAGTGATATAAGGGAAGGTATGAGAGGTGCACCAAAACACAACGATATAGAGGAAGGTATGAGAGGTGCACAAAAACACAGCGATATAGGAGAAATTATGAGAGGTGTGTGAAAGCACAGCGATATAGGGGAAGGAATGGGAGGTGCGTGAAAACGACGATATAGTGGAAGGTATGAGAGGTGCGCGAACGCACAGCGATATAGGGGATGCTATGGGAGGTGCGTGAATACACAGCGATATAGTGGACGTGATGAGATGTGCATGAAAACTCAGCGATATTAGGGAAGCTATGAGAGGTGCAAAAAAACACAGGAATATATGAGAAGTTATGAGTGGTGCGTGAAAACACAGCGATATAGGGGGAGGTATGAGAGGTAAACGAAAACACAGCGATATAGTGGAAGGTATGAGAGGTGCACGAAAATGCAGTGATATTAGGGAAGTTATAGGAGGTGCGCGAAAACAGCAATATAGGGGAAGGTATGAGAGGTGCACGAAAACGCAGCGATATAAGGGAAGGTATAGGAGGTGCGCGAAAACAGGGCGATATAGGGGAAGGTATGAGAGGTGCACGAAGGCACAGCGATATAGGGGATGCAATGGGAGGTGCGCAAAAACACAGCGATATAGGAGACGGTATGAGATGTGCATTAAAACATGGCGATATACGGGGAGGTATGAGAGGTGCGCAAAAACACGGCGATACAAGGGAAGCTATGAGAGATGAGCAATAACACATCCATAAAGGTGAATCTATGGGAAGTGCGCGAAAAGTCAGCGATATAGGGGAAGGTATGAGAGGTGCGCAAGGCACATTGATATAGGGGGAGGTATGAGAGGTGCATGAAAACACAGCGATATAGGGGAAGGTGTGGAAGGTGCTCGAAAACAGGGTGATATAGATGAAGTTATGAGAGGTATGTGAAGGCACAGCAATATAGGGGATGCCATGGAAGGTGCGCGAAAACACAGTGATATAGGGGAAGACATGAAAGGTGCGCGAAAACACGGCGATATAGGGGAAGCTATGAGAGGTGAGCAAAAACACGGCGATACAGGGGAAGCTATGAGAGGTGAGCAATAACACAGCGATAGTGAATCTATGGGATGTGCGCAAAAAGACAGCAATTTAGGGGAAGGAATGAGAGGTGCGCAAGCCACAGCGATATAGGGGATGCTATGGGAGGTGCGTGAATACACAGCGATATAGGGAACGTGATGAGATGTGCTTGAAAACGCAGTGATAATAGGGAAGTTATGAGAGGTGCACAAAAACACAGTGATATAGGAGAAGTTATGAGAGGTGTGTGAAAACACAGCGATATAGGGAAGGTATGAGAGGTGCACGAAAACAGCGATATAGGTGAAAGAATGGGAGGTGCGCGAAAACAGGGTGATATAGGTGAATGAATGCGAGGAGCGCGAAAACAGGGCGATATAGGGGAAGATATGAGAGGTTCGCGAAGGCACAGCGAAATAGGGGATGTTATGGGAGGTGCGCGAATACACAGCGATATAGGGGACGTTATGTGATGTGCATAACAATACGGCGATATAGGGGAAGTTATGAGAGGTGCGCAAAAACACGGCGATGTAGGGGAAGCTATGAGAGGTGAGCAATAACACAGCGATAAATGTGAATCTATGCGATGTGCGCAAAAAGACAGCGATATAGGGAAAGGTATGAGAGGTGTGTGAAAACACAGCGATATAGGGGACGGTATGAGAGGTGAGTGAAAACACAGCGATATAGGGGACGGTACGAGATGTACATGAATACACGGCGATAGTCGGGAAACCAGGAGAGTTGTGCGAAAACACAGCGATATAGGGGAAGTTATGAGAGGTGCACGAAAACAGGGCGATATAGAGGAAGTTATGAGAGGTGAGCAAAAATACGGCGATATAGGGGACGTTATAAGATGTGCATGAAAACACGGCGATATACGGAAAGGTATGAGAGGTGCACGAAGGCACAGCGATATAGGGGATGCTATGGGAGGTGCGCGAAAACACAGAGATGTAGGAAAAGTTATGAGAAGTGCGAGAAAACACAGCGATATAGGGGACGTGATGAGATGTGCATGAAAACGCAGTGATATTAGGGAAGGTATGAGAGGTACAGAAAAACACAGCGATATAGGAGAAGTTATGAGAGGTGTGCGAAAACACAGCAATATAGGGGAAGGTATGAAAGGTGCACGAAAACGCAGTGATATAAGGGAAGTTATAGGAGGTGCGCGAAAACAGGGCGATATAGGGGAAGGTATGAGAGGTGCACGAAGGCACAGCGATATAGGGGATGCTATGGGAGGTGCGCAAAAACACAGCGATATAGGAGACGGTATGAGATGTGCATAAAAACATGGCGATATAGGGGCAGGTATGAGAGGTGCGCGAAAACACGACGATATAGGGCAAAGTATGAGAGGTGCGCGAAAACTTGGCGTTACAGGGGAATGCATCCGAGGTGCCAGAGAACACAGCGATGTAGTGGAAGACATGAGAGGTGCGCGAAAACAGGGCAATATAGTGGAAGGTATGGGATGTGCGCGAAAACAGGGCGATATAGGGGAAGGTATGAGAGGTGCGCGAAGGCACAGCGATGTAGGGGAAGGTATGCGAGGTGCTCGAAAATACGTTGATACAGGGAAATGTATCAGAAGTGCGAGAACACAGAGCGATATAGGGGAAGTAATGAGAGCAGCGGAAACACAGCGATGTAGGTGAAGAAATGAGAGGTGCGCTAAAACACGGCGATATAGGGGAAGGTATGAGAGGTGCGCAAAAACACAGCGATGTAGGCGAAACCATGGGAGGTGCACGGGAAACAGGGCGATATAGGGGAAGGTATGAGAGGTGTGCGAGAACACGGCGATATAGGGGAAATTGTAAGAGCTGCGCGAAAACATGGCAATGCAAGAGAATGTATCAGAGGTGCGAGAAAATACAGCGATATAGGGGAAGTAATGATAGGAGCAAAAACATAACGATATACGTGAAGACATGCGAGATGCGCGAAAACACGGTGATATAGGGTAAGCTATGAGAGGTGAGCAATAACACAGCGATCAAAGTGAAGCTATGGGAGGTGCGCCAAAACACAGCGATATAGGGGACGGTATGAGATGTGCATGAATACACGGCGATATTGGGGAAGCCATGAGAGGTGCCTGAAAACACAGCGATATAGGGGAAGGTATGAGAGGTGTGCAAAAACACAGCGATATAGGGGAAGGTATGAGGGTTGCGCGAAGGCACAGCGATATAGGCGATGCTATGGGAGTTGCGTGAATACACAGAGATATAGGGGATGTTATGAGATGTGCATGAAAACATGGCGATATTGGGGAAGCCATGAGAGTGTGCGAAAATACAGCGATATAGGGGACGGTATGGGATGTGTGCGAAAACAGGGCGACGAAGGGGAAGGTATGAGAGGTGTGCGACGGCACAGTGATATAGGGGATGCTATGGCAGTTGCGCGAATACACAGCGATATATGGGACGTTAAGAGATGTGCATGAAAACACGGCGATATTGGACAAGCCGTGAGAGGAGCGCAAAAATACGGCGAAATAGGAGAAATTATGAGAGGTGCGTGAAAACACAGCGATATAGGGGGAGGTATGAGAGGTGCATAAAAACACAGCAATATAGGGGAAGGTATGGAAGGTGCGCGAAAACAGGGCGATATAGGGGAAGGTATGAGAGGTGCGCGAAAACACAGTGATATAGGGGAAGACATGAGAGGTGCGTGAAAACACAGCGATATAGGGGACGCTATTGGACGTGCGCGAAAACACAGTGATATAGGGGAAGATATGAGAGGTGTGCTAGAACACGGCGATATAGGTGAAATTATGAGAGTTGAACGAAAACACGTTGATACAGGGAACAGTATCAGAAGTGCGAGAACACAGAGCGATATAGGGGAAGTAATGAGAGGAGTGGAAACAAAGCGATATAGGTGAAAGACATGAGAGGTGCGCGAAAACACGGCGATATAGGGGAAGCTATGAGAGGTAAGCAATAACACAACGATAAAGTTGAAGTTATGGGATGTGCGCGAAAACAGGGCGATATAGGGGAAGGTATGAGAGATGCGCAAAAACGCAGCGATATATGCGAAGCCATGGGAGGTGGGCGGGAAACAGGGCGATATAGGGGAAGGTATGAGCGGTGCGCGAAGGCACAGCGATATAGGGGATGCTATGGGAGGTGCGTGAATACACAGAGATATAGGAGACATTATGAGATGTGCATGAAAACACGGCGATATTGGGGAAGCCATGAGAGGTGCGCAAAAATACGGCGATATAGGAGAAATTATGAGAGGTGCATGAAAACACAGCGATATAGGGGGAGGTATGAGAGGTGCATGAAAACACAGCTATATAGTGGAAGGTATGGAAGGTGCGCGAAAACAGGACGATATAGGGGAAGGTATGAGAGCTGCGCGAAGGCACAGCAATACAAGGGATGCTATGGGAGTTGCGTGAATACACAGCGATATAGGGGACGTTATGAGATGTGCATGAAAACACGGCAGTATAGGGGAAGGTATAAGAACTGCGCTACAATACAGCGAATTAGGAGAAGTTATGAGAGGTGCGTGAAAACACAGTGAGAAAAGGGAAGGAATGAGAGGTGCACGAAAACACAGCGATATTGGGGAAGGTATGGGAGGTGCGTGAAAACAGGGCGATATAGGGGAAGTTATGAGATGTGCGCGAAGGACAGCGACATAGGGGATGCTATGAGAGGTGTGCGAAAACACCGTGATATAGGGGAAGCCATGAGAGGTGCGCAAAAACAGGGCAATATAGTGGAACCTATGTGATGTGCGCGAAACCACGGCCATACAGGGGGATGTATCAGAGGTGCGAGAAAACATAGCAATTTAGGGGACGCTATGGGACATGCGCAAAAAACAGTGAAATAGGGGAAGATATGAGAGGTGTGCGAGAACACGGCGACATAGGGGAAGAAATGATAGGAGCAAAAACATAACGATATACGTGAAACATGCGAGATGCGCGAAAACACGGTGATATAGGGTAAGCTATGAGAGGTGAGTAATAACACAGCGATCAAGGTGAAGCTATGGGAGGTGCGCCAAAACACAGCGATATAGGGGACGGTATGAGATGTGCATGAATACACGGCGATATTGGGGAAGCCATGAGAGGTGCCTGAAAACACAGCGATATAGGGGAAGGTATGAGAGGTGTGCAAAAACACAGCGATATAGGCGAAGGTATGAGAGGTGCGCAAAGGCACAGCGATATAGGGGATACTATGGGAGTTGCCTGAATACACAGAGATATAGGGGATGTTATGAGATGTGCATGAAAACACGGCGATATTGGGGAAGCCATGAGAGGTGTGCGAAAATACAGCGATATAGGCGATGCTATGGGAGGTGTGCGAAGACAGGGCAACATAGGGGAAGGTATGAGAGATGCGCGAATTCATAACGATATAGGGGATGCTATGGCAGGTGCGCGAATACACAACGATATATGGGACGTTAAGAGATGTGCATGAAAACACGGCAATATAGGGGAAGGTATAAGAGCTGCGCAAAAATACAGCGATATAGGAGAAATTATGAGAGGTGCGTGAAAACACAGCGATATAAGGGGAGGTAGGAGAGGTGCACGAAAACACAGCGATATAGGGGAAGACATGAGAGGTGCGCAAAAACAGGGCAATATAGTGGAACCTATGGGATGTGCGCGAAACCACGGCTATACAGGGTAATGTATCAGAGGTGCAAGAAAACACAGCGATATAGGGGACGCAATGGGACATGCGCAAAGAAACAGTGATATAGTGGAAGGTATGAGAGGTGTGTGAGAACACGGCGATATAGGGGAAATTGTAAGAGGTGCGCGAAAACATGGCAATACAGGATAATTTATCAGAGGTGCGAGAAAACACAGCGATATAGGGGAAGACATGCGAGGTGCGCGAAAACAGGGCGATATAGGGTAAGCTATGAGAGGTGAGCAATAACACAGCGATCAAGGTGAAGCTATGGGATGTGCGTGAAAACAGCGATGTAGGCGAAGCTATGGGAGTTGCGCCAAAACACAGCGATATAGGGGACGGTATGAGATGTGCATGAATACACGGCGATATTGGGGAAGCCATGAGAGGTGCCTGAAAACACAGCGATATAGGAGAAGTTAAGAGAGGTGCGTGAAAACACAGCGATATAGGGGAAGGTATGAGAGGTGTGCAAAAACACAGCGATATAGGCGAAGGTATGAGAGGTGCGCAAAGGCACAGCGATATAGGGGATACTATGGGAGTTGCCTGAATACACAGAGATATAGGGGATGTTATGAGATGTGCATGAAAACACGGCGATATTGGGGAAGCCATGAGAGGTGTGCGAAAATACAGCGATATAGGCGATGCTATGGGAGGTGTGCGAAGACAGGGCAACATAGGGGAAGGTATGAGAGATGCGCGAATTCATAACGATATAGGGGATGCTATGGCAGGTGCGCGAATACACAACGATATATGGGACGTTAAGAGATGTGCATGAAAACACGGCAATATAGGGGAAGGTATAAGAGCTGCGCAAAAATACAGCGATATAGGAGAAATTATGAGAGGTGCGTGAAAACACAGCGATATAAGGGGAGGTAGGAGAGGTGCACGAAAACACAGCGATATAGGGGAAGACATGAGAGGTGCGCAAAAACAGGGCAATATAGTGGAACCTATGGGATGTGCGCGAAACCACGGCTATACAGGGTAATGTATCAGAGGTGCAAGAAAACACAGCGATATAGGGGACGCAATGGGACATGCGCAAAAAAACAGTGATATAGTGGAAGGTATGAGAGGTGTGTGAGAACACGGCGATATAGGGGAAATTGTAAGAGGTGCGCGAAAACATGGCAATACAGGATAATTTATCAGAGGTGCGAGAAAACACAGCGATATAGGGGAAGGCATGCGAGGTGCGCGAAAACAGGGCGATATAGGGTAAGCTATGAGAGGTGAGCAATAACACAGCGATCAAGGTGAAGCTATGGGATGTGCGCGAAAACAGCGATGTAGGCGAAGCTATGGGAGTTGCGCCAAAACACAGCGATATAGGGGATGGTATGAGATGTGCATGAATACACGGCGATATTGGGGAAGCCATGAGAGGTGCCTGAAAACACAGCGATATAGGAGAAGTTAAGAGAGGTGCGTGAAAACACAGCGATATAGGGGAAGGTATGAGAGATGTGCGAGAACACGGCGAGATAGGGGATAGTATGAGAGGTGCGCGAAAACTTGGCATTACAGGCGAATGCATTAGAGGTGCGAGAAAACACAGCGATGTAGGGGAAGACATGAGAGGTGCGCAAAAACAGGGTAATATAGTGGAAGCTATGGGATGTGCGCAAAAACAGGGCGATGTAGGAGAAGGTATGAGAGGTGCGCGAAAGCGCAACGATATAGGGGACGCTATGTGACGTGCGCGAAAACACAGTGATATAGGGGAAGGTATGAGAGATGTGCGAGAACACGGAGAGATAGGGGAAATTATGAGAGGTGCGCGAAAACACGGCGATATGGGAGAGTGTATCAGATGTGCGAGTAAACATAGCGATATAGGGGAAGTAATGAGAGGATCGAAAACATAGCGATCTCGGTGAAGAGATGAGAGGTGCACGAAAACACGGCGATATAGGGGAAGCTATGAGAGGTGAGCAATAACACAGCGATAAAGGTGAATCTATGGGATGTGCGCGAAAAGACCGCGATATAGGGGAAGGTATGAGAGGTGCACAATGCACAGCGATATAGGGGATACTATGGGAGGTGCGTGAATGCACAGCAATATAGGGGACGTGATGAGATGTGCATGAAAATGCAACGATATTAGTGATGGTATGAGAGGTGCACAAAAACACAGCGATATAGGGGAAGGTATGAGAGGTGCGTGAAAGCACAGCGATATACGGGACGGTATGAGATGTGCATGAATACACGGCAATAGATGGGAAACCATGAGAGGTGTGCGAAAACACAGCGATATAGGGGAAGTTATGAGAGGTGCGTGAAAACACAGTGATATAGGTGAAGGTATGAGAGGAGTGCGAAAACAGTGCGATACAGGGGAAGTTATGAGAGGTGCGTGAAAACCCAGCAATATAGAGGACGTTATGAGATGTGCATGAAAACATGGCGATATAGGGGAAGGTATGAGAGGTATACAAAAACACAGTGATATAGGAGAAGTTATGAGAGGTGTGCGAAAACACAGCGATATAGGGGAAGATATGAAAGGTGCACGAAAACACAGAGATATACACTGGAAGGAATGGGAGGTGCTCGAATACACAGCGATATAGGGGAAGTTATGAGAGGTGCGCAAAAATACAGCAATATAGGAGAAGTTATGAGAGGTGTGTGAAAACACAGCGATATAGGGGGAGGTATGAGAGGTACACGAAAACACAGCGATATAGGGGAAGGTACGGGAGGTGCTCGAAAGCAGGGCGATATAGGTGAAGTTATGAGAGGTGTGTGAAAACAGAGCGATATAGGGGGAGGTATGAGAGGTACACGAAAACACAGCGATATAGGGGAAGGTATGGGAGATGCTCGAAAGCAGAGCGATATAGGGGAAGTTATGAGAGGAGCGTGAAAACCCAGCGATATAGGGGACGTTATGAGATGTGCATCAAAACACGGCGATATAGGGGAAGGTATGAGAGGTGCGCGAAGGCACAGTGATATAAGGGATGCTATGGGAGTTGCGTGAATACACAGAGATATAGGGGATGTTATGAGATGTGCATGAAAACACGGCGATATTGGGGAAGCCATGAGAGGTGTGCGCAAATACAGCGATATAGGGGACAGTATGGGAGGTGTGCGAAGACAGGGCAACATAGGGGAAGGTATGAGAGGTGTGCGGAAACACAGCGATATAGGAGAAATTATGAGAGGTGCGTGAAAACACTGTGATATAGGGGAAGGTATGAAAGGTGCACGAAAACACAGAGATATATTCGGGAAGGAATGGGAGGTGCATAAAAACACAGCAATATAAGGGAAGGTATGGAAGGTGCGTGAAAGCAGGGCGATATAGGGGAAGGTATGAGAGGTGCGCGAAGACACAGCAATGTAAGAGATGCTATGGGAGGTGCGCGAATACGCAGCGATATAGGGGAGATTATGAGATGTGCATGAAAACACGGCAATATAGGGGAAGGTATAAGAGCTGCGCAAAAATACAGCGATATAGGAGAAGTTATGAGAGGTGCGTGAAAACACAGCGATATAAGAGAAGGTAGGAGAGGTGCACGAAAATACAGCGATATTGGGGAAGGTATGGGAGGTGCGCGAAAACAGGGCGATATAGGGGAAGTTATGAGAGGTGCGCGAAGGCACAGCAATACAGGGGATGCTATGAGGGGTGCGCAAAAACACCGTGATATAGGGGAAGACATGAGAGGTGCGCAAAAACAGGGCAATATAGTGGAACCTATGGGATGTGCGCGAAACCACGGCGATACAGGGGAATGTATCAGAGGTGCGAGAAAACACAGTATATAGGGGACGCTATAGGACATGCGCAAAAAAATGAGTGATATAGTGGAAGGTATGAGAGGTGTGTGAGAACACGGCGATACAGGGGAAATTGTAAGAGGTGCGCGAAAACATGGCAATACAGGAGAATGTATCAGAGGTGCGAGAAAACACAGCGATATAGGGGAAGTAATGATAGGAGCGAAAACATAGCGATATAGGTTAAGACATGCGAGGTGCGCGAAAACAGGGCGATATAGGGTAAGCTATGAGAGGTGAGCAATAACACAGCGATCAAGGTGAAGCTATGGGATGTGCACGAAAACAGCAATGTTGGCGAAGCTATGGGAGGTGCGCCAAAACACAGCGATATAGGGGACGGTATGAGATGTGCATGAATACATGGTGATATTGGGGAAGCCATGAGAGGTGCCTGAAAACAGAGCGATATAGGGGAAGGTATGAGAGGTGTGCAGAATCACAGCAATATAGGAGAAGTTAAGAGAGGTGCGTGAAAACACAGCGATATAGGGGAAGGTATGAGAGGTGTGCGAAAACATAGCAATATAGGGGACGGTATGAGATGTGCAGAAAAACATGGCGATATAGGGGAAGGTATGAGAGGTGTGCAAAAACACAGCGATATAGGAGAAGTTCAGAGAGGTGCGTGAAAACACAGCGATTTAGGGGAAGGTATGAGGGGACTACGAAAACACAGCGTTATCGGGAAAGTATGGGAGGTGCGCGAAAACAGGGCGATATAGGGGAAGCTATGGGAGGTGCGTGAATACACAGCGATATAGGGGACGTGATGAGATGTGCATGAAAATGCAACGATATTAGTGAATGTATGAGAGGAGCACGAAAACACAGCGATATAGGGGAAGGTATGAGAGGTGCACGAAAACACAGCGATATCGGGGAAGGTATGAGAGGTGCACAAAAACAGGGCGATATAGGTGAAGGGATGGGAGGTGCGCGAAAACGGCCATATAGATGAAGTTATGAGAGGTATGCGAAGGCACAGCAATATAGGGGATGCTATGGAATGTGCGCGAAAACACATTGATATAGGGGAAGACAGGAGAGGTGCGCGAAAACACGGCGATATAGCGGAATCTATGAGAGGTGAGCAATAACACAGCGATAAAGGTGAAAGTATGCGATGAGCGCGAAAAGACAGCAATATAGGGCAAGGTATGAGAGGTACGCAAGGCACAGTGATATAGGGGATGCTATGGGGGTGGGTGAATACACAGCGTTATAGGGGACGTGATGAAATGTGCATGAAAACACAGCGATATTAGGGAAGATATGAGAGGTGCACAAAAACACAGCGATATCGGAGAAGTTATGAGAGTTGTGTGAAAACACAGCGACATAGGGGAAGGTATGAGGAGTGCACGAAAACAGCGATATAGGTGAAGGAATGGGAGGTGCGCGAAAACAGGGCGATATAGGGGAAGGAATGGGAGGTGCGCGAAAACAGGGCGATATAGGGGAAGGTATGAGAGGTGCGCAAAGGCACAGCGATATAGGGGATGCTATGGGAGGTGCGCGAATACACAGCGATACAGGGGACGTTATGAGATGTGTATAACAATACGGCGATATAAGGGAAGTTATGACAGGTGCGCAAAAACACTGCGATGTAGGCGAAGTTATGAGTGGTGCGCAAGGCACAGCGATATAGGAGAAGGTATGGAAGGTGCTCGAAAACGGTGATATAGATGAAGGCACAGCAATATAGGGGATGCTATGGAAGGTGCACGAAAACACAATGATATAGGGGAAGACATGAGAGGTGCGCGAAAACAAGGCAATGTAGTGGAAGCTATGAGAGGTGAGCTAAAACCTGCCGATACAGGGGAAGCTATGAGAGGTGTGCGAAAACACAGCGATATAGGGGAGTTATGAGATGTGCATGAAAACACGGCGATATAGGGGAAGGTATGAGAGGTGCACGAAGGCACAGCGATATAGGGGAAGACATGAGAGGTGCGCAAAAACAGGGCAATATAGTGGAACCTATGGGATGTGCGCGAAACCACGGCGATACAGGGGAATGTATCAGAGGTGCGAGAAAACACAGCGATATAGGGGATGCTATGGGACATGCGCAAAAAAACAGTGATATAGGGGAAGGTATGAGAGGTGTGTGAGAACACGGCGATATAGGGGAAATTGTAAGAGGTGCGTGAAAACACGACGATATAGGGGAATTAATGATAGGAGCGAAAACATAGCGATATAGGTGAAGATATGCGAGGTGCGCGAAAACACGGCGATATAGGGGATGGTATGAGACGAGCACGAATATATGGCGATATTGAGGAAGTCATGAGAGGTGCGTGAAAACACAGCGATATAGGGGAAGGTTTGAGAGGTGCACGAAGGCGCAGCGATATAGGGGATGCTATGGGAGGTGCGCGAAAACACAGTGTTATAGGTGACGGTATGAGATGTGTATGGAAACACGGTGATATAGGGGAAGCTATGAGAGGTACGCGAAAACACGGTGATTTAGGGGAATGCATCAGAGGTGCGAGAAAACACAGTGATATAGGGGAAGTTATGGAAGGTGCACGAAAACAGGGCGATATAGGGGAAGGTATAAGAGCTGCGCGAAAACAAGGCAATATAGTGGAAGCTATGAGAGGTGAGCTAAAACCCGCCGATACAGGGGAAGGTATGAGATGTGTGCGAGAACACAGCGATATAGGGGAAGTTATGAGATCTGCATGAAAACACGGCGATATAGGGGAAGGTATGAGAGGTGCACGAAGGCACAGCGATATAGGGGATGCTATGGGAGGTGCGCGAAAACACAGTGATATAGGGGACTGTATGAGATGTGTATGAAAACACGGCGATATATGGGAAGCTATGAGAGGTGCGCGAAAACAAGGTGATATAGGGGAAAGTATGAGACGTGTGCGAAAACTTGGCGTTACAGGGGAATGCATCAGAGGTGCGAGAAAACACAGCGATGTAAGGGAAGACATGAGAGGTGCGCAAAAATGTGGCAATATAGTGGAAGTTATGGGATGTGCGCTAACACAGGGCGATGTAGGGGAAGGTATGAGAGGTGCGCGAATGCGCAGCGATATAGGGGATGCTATGGGAGGTGCGTGAATACACAGCGATATAGGGGACGTGATGAGATGTGCATGAAAACGCAAAGATATTAGTGAAGGTATGAGAGGTGCACGAAAACACAGCGATATAGGGGAAGGTGTGAGAGGTTTGCGAAAGCACAGCGATATATGGGACGGTTTGAGATGTGCATGAATACACGGAGATAGACGGGAAACCATGAGAGGTGTGCGAAAAAACAGCGACAAAAGGGAAGTTATGAGAGGTGCGTGAAAACACAGTGATATAGGGGAAGGTATGAGAGGAGCACGAAAACAGGGCGATATAGGGGAAGTTATGAGAGGTCGGTGAAAACCCAGCGATATAGTGGACCTTACGAGATGTGCATGAAAAAAAGGCGATATAGGGGAAGGTATGAGAGGTGCGTGAAGGCACAGCGATATAGGGAATGTTATGGGAGCTGCACGAAAACACAGCTAAGTAGGGGATGTTATGAGATGTGCATGAAAACACAGCGAAATAGGGGAAAGAATGAGAGGTGCATGAAAACACGGCCATATAGGGGAAGCTATGAGAGGTGCATGAAAACACGGCGATATAGGGGAAGGTATGAGAGGTGCATGAAAACACAGCGAAATAGGGGAAGGTATGAGAGGTGCACGAAAACGCAGCGATACAAGGGAAGGTATAGGAGGTGCACAAAAACTGGGCGATATAGGGGAAGGTATGAGAGGTGCACGAAGGCACAGCGATTTAGGGGATGCTATGGGAGGTGCGCGAAAACACAGTAATATAGGGGACGGTTTGAGATGTGCATGAAAACACGGCGATATAGGGGGAGGTATGAGAGGTGTGCGAAAACACGGCGATATAGGGGAAGGTATGAGAGGTGCGCGAAAACTTGGCGTTACAGGGGAATGCATAAGAGGTGCCAGAAAACACAGCGATGTAGTGGAATACATGAGAGGTGCGCAAAACAGGGCAATATACTGGAAGCTATGGGATGTGCACGAAAACAGGACGATATAGGGGAAGGTATGAGAGGTGCACAAAAAACACAGCGATATAGGGGACGCAATGGGACGTGTGCAAAAACACAAAGATATAGGGGAAGGTATGAGAGGTGTGCGAGAATTCGGCGATATAGGGGAGATTATGAGAGGTGTGCGAAAACACGGCGATACAAGGGAAGGTATAGGAGGTGCACAAAAACTGGGCGATATAGGGGAAGGTATGAGAGGTGCACGAAGGCACAGCGATATAGGGGATGCTATGGGAGGTGCGCGAAAACACAGTAATGTAGGGGACGGTTTGAGATGTGCATGAAAACACGGCGATATAGGGGGAGGTATGAGAGGTGTGCGAAAACACGGCGATATAGGGGAAGGTATGAGAGGTGCGCGAAAACTTGGCGTTACAGGGGAATGCATCAGAGGTGCCAGAAAACACAGCGATGTAGTGGAATACATGAGAGGTGCGCAAAACAGGGCAATATACTGGAAGCTATGGGATGTGCACGAAAACAGGACGATATAGGGGAAGGTATGAGAGGTGCACAAAAAACACAGCGATATAGGGGACGCATTGGGACGTGCGCAAAAACACAATGATATAGGGGAAAGTATGAGAGGTGTGCGAGAATTCGGCGATATAGGGGAAATTATGAGAGGTGTGCGAAAACACGGCGATACCGGAGAATGTATCAGATGTGCGAGAAAACACAGCGCTATTGGGGAACTATTGAGAGCAGCGAAAACATAGCGATCTAGGTGAAGACATGAGAGGTGCGCGAAAACACAGCGATATAGGGAAAGCTATGAGAGGTGAGTAAAAACACGGCGATACAGGGGAAGCTATGACAGGTGAGCAATTACACAGCGATAAAGGTGAATCTATGGGATGTGCGCGAAAATACAGTGATATAGGGGAAGTTATGAGAGGTGCGCAAGGCACAGCGATAAAGGGGATACTATGGGATGTGCGTGAATACACAGCGATATAGGGGACGTGATGAGATGTGCATGAAAACGCAACGGTATTAGGGAAGGTATGAGAGGTGCACAAAAACACAGCGATATACGAGAAGTTATGAGAGGTGTGCGAAAACACAGCGATATAGGGGAAGGTATGGGAGGTGCACGAATACACAGCGATATAGGGGATGTTATGAGATGTGCATAAAATCACGGCGATATAGTGGAAGTTATGAGAGGTGCGCAAAAATACAGAAATATAGGAGAAGTTATGAGAGGTGCGTGAAAACACAACGATATAGGGGAGGTATGAGAGGTACACGAAAACTCAGCGATATAAGGGAAGGTATAGGAGGTGCGCGAAAACAGGGCAATATAGGGGAAGGTATGAGAGGTGCATGAACACGCAGCGATATAAGGGAAGGTATAGGAGGTGCGCGAAAACAGGGCGATATAGGGGAAGGTATGAGAGGTGCACGAAGGCACAGCGATATAAGGGATGCTATGGGAGGTGCATGAATATACATTGATATAGGGGACGTGATGAGATGTGCATGAAAACGCAGCGATATTAGGGAAGGTATGAGAGGTGCACAAAAACACAGCGATATAGGAGAAGTTAGGAGGTGTGTGAAAACACAGCAATATAGGGGAATGTATGAGAAGTGCACGAAAACAGCGATATAGGTGAAGGAATGGGAGGTGCGCGAAAACAGGGCGCTATAGGGGAAGGTATGAGAGGTGCACGAAGGCTCAGCGATATAGGGGATGCTATGGGAGGTGCGCTAAAACACGGTGATATAGGAGAAAGTATGAGAGGTGCGCGAAAACTTGGCGTTACAGGGGAATGCATTAGAGGTGCGAGAAACACAACGATGTAGGGTAAGACATGAGAGGTGCGCAAAAACAGGGCTATATAGTGGAAGCTATGGGATGTGCGCTAAAACAGGGCGATGTAGGGGAAGGTAAAGGAGAGGTGTGCGAGAACACGGCGATATAGGGGAAATTAAGTGAGGTGTGCGAAAACACGGCAATACGGGAGAATGTATCAGATGTGCGAGAAAGCACAGCGATATAGGGGAAGTATTGAGAGGAGCGAAAACATAGCGATCTAGGTGAAGACATGAGAGGTGCGCGAAAACACGGCGATATAGGGGAAGCTATGAGAGGTGAGCAATAACACAGCGATAAAGGTGAATCTATGGGATGTGAGCGAAACGACAGTGATATTGGGGAAGCAATGAGAGGTGCGCAAGGCACAGCGATACAGGGGATGCTATGGGAGGTGCGTGAATACACAGCGATATAAGGGACGTGATGAGATGTGCATGAAAACGCAGCGATTTTAGGGAAGGTATGAGAGGTGCACAAAAACACAGCGATATAGGAGTAGTTATGAGAGGTATGCAAAAACACAGCGATATAGGGGAAGGTATGAAAGGTGCACGAAAACACAGAGATATATGCGGGAAGGAATGGGAGGTGCACGAATACACAGCGATATAGGGGACGTGATGAGATGTGCATGAAAACTCAGCGATATTAGGGAAGGTATGAGAGGTGCACAAAAACACAGTGATAGAGGGGAAGGTATGAGAGGTGTGCGAGAACACGGCGATATAGGGGAAACTGTAAGAGGTGCGCGAAATCATGGCAATACAGGAGAATGTATCAGAGGTACGAAAAAACACAGTGATATAGGGGAAGTAATGATAGGAGCGAAACCATAGCGATACAGGTGAAGACATGCGAGGTGCGCGAAAACACGGCGATATACGGGGTAAGCTATGAGAGGTGAGCAATAACACAGTGATCAAGGTGAAGCTAAGGGATGTGCGCGAAAACAGCGATGTAGGCGAAGCTATGGGAGGTGCGCGAAAGCACAGCGATTTGGAGAAGGCATGAGATGTGCGCAAAATTACATCGATATAGGGGAAGGTATGAGAGCTGAGTGAAAACATAGTGATATAGGTGAAGGTATGAGAGGAGCGCGAAAACAGGGCTATATGGGGGAAGTTATGAGAAGTGTGTGAAAACCCAGCGACATTGGGGATGTTATGAGATGTGCATGAAAACACGGTGATATTGGGGAAGGTATGAGAGGTGTGCAAAAACACAGCAATATACGGGAATGCATGAGAGGTGCGCAAAGGCACAGTGATATGGGGATGGTATGGGAGGTACGCAAATACACAGCGATATAGGGGGCGTTATGAGATGTGCGCAAAAATACATCGATATAGGGGAAGGTATGAGAGGTGCGCGAAAACAGCAATGTAGGCGAAGCTATAGGAGGTGCGCGAAAACAGGGCGATATACGAGAATGCATGAGAGGTGTGCGAAGGCACAGTGATATAGGGGAGGGTATGGGAGTTGCGCAAATACCCAGCGATATAGGGGACGTTATGAGATGTGCATGAAAACACATCAATATAGGAGAAGGTATGAGATGTGCGCAAAAATACATCGATACAGGGGAAGGTATGAGAGGTGCGGGAAAACAGCGATGTAGGCGAAGCTATGGGAGGTGCGCGAAAGCATAGCGGTATAGGGGAAGGTATGAGATGTGCATGAATACACGGCGATAGTCGGGAAGCCATGAGAGGTTTGCGAAAACACAGCGATATAGCGGAAGGTATGAGAGCTGCGTGAAAACACAGTGATATAGGGGAAGGTATGAGAGGAGCGCGAAAACAGGGCGATATAGGGGAAGATATGAGAGGTGCGCAAAAACACAGCGATGTATGCGAAGCCATGGGAGGTGCACGGGAAACAGGGCGATATAGGAGAAGGTATGAGCGGTGCGCGAAGGCACAGCGGTATAGGGGATGCTATGGGAGGTGCGTGAATACACAGAGATATAGGAGACGTTATGAGATGTGCATGAAAACACGGTGATATTGGGGAAGCTATGAGAGGTGTGAGAAAATACAGCGATATAGGGGACGGTATGGGAGGTGTGCGAAAACAGGGCGACATAGGGGAAGGTATGAGAGGTGCGCGAAGGCACAGTGATATAGGGGATGCTATGGCAGGTGCGCGAATACACAGCGATATATGGGACGTTAAGAGATGTGCATTAAAACACGGCGATATTGGGGAAGCCAAGAGAGGTGTGCAAAAATACGGCGATATAGGAGAAATTATGAGAGGTGCGTGAAAACACAGCGATATAGAGGGAGGTATGAGAGGTGCATGAAAACACAGCGATATTGTGGAAGGTATGGAAGGTGCGCGAAAACAGGGCGATATAGGGGAAGGTATGAGAGGTGCGCGAAGGCACAGCAATACAAGGGATGCTATGGGAGGTGCGCAAATACAGAGCGATATAGGGGACATTATGAGATGTGCATGAAAACACATCAATATAGGGAAAGGTATGAGATGTGCGCAAAAATACATCGATATAGGGGAAGGTATGAGAGGTGCGCGAAAGCACAGCGATATTGGGGAATGTATGAGATGTGCATGAATACACGGCGATAGTCGGGAAGCCATGAGAGGTGTGCGAAAACACAGTGATATAGGGGAAGGTATGAGAGGAGTGCGAAAACAGGGCGAAAGAGGGGAGGTTATGAGAGGTGCGTGAAAACCCAGCGACATTGGGGACGTTATGAGATGTGCATGAAAACACGGTGATATTGGGGAATGTATGAGAGGTGTGCAAAAACACAGCGGTATACGGGAATGCATGAGAGGTGCACGAAAACAGCGATATAGGTGAAGGAATGGGAGGTGCGCGAAAACAGGGCGATATTTGGGAAGGTATGAGAGGTGCGCGAAGGCACAGCAATACAAGGGATGCTACGGGAGGTGCGTGAAAGTACAGCGATATAGGGGAAGGTATGAGATGTGCATGAATACACGGCGATAGTCGGGAAGCTATGGGAGGTGCGCGAATATGCAGCGATATAGAGGACGTTATGAGATGTGCATAACACCACGGCGATATAGGGGAAGCTATGAGAGGTGCACAAAAACACAGCGATATAGGAGAAGTTATGAGAGGTGTGTGAAAACACAGCAATATAGGGGAAGGTATGAGAGGTGCATGAAAGCACAGTGATATTAGGGAAGGTATGAGAGGTGTGTGAAAACACAGCGATATAGGGGAAGGTATGAGAGGTGCATGAAAACACAGCGATATAGGGGAAGTTATGGAAGGTGCGCGAAAACAGGGCGATATAGGGGAAGGTATAAGAGCTGCGCGAAAACAAGGCAATATAGCGATATAGGGGAAGTTATGAGATCTGCATGAAAACACGGCGATATAGGGGAAGGTATGAGAGGTGCACGAAGGCACAGCGATATAGGGGATGCTATGGGAGGTGCGCGAAAACACAGTGATATAGGGGATGGTATGAGATGTGTATGAAAACACGGCGATATATGGGAAGCTATGAGAGGTGCGCAAAAACAAGGCGATATAGGGGAAAGTATGAGACGTGTGCGAAAACTTGGCGTTACAGGGGAATGCATCAGAGGTCCGAGAAAACACAGCGATGTAGGGGAAGACATGAGAGGTGCGCAAAAATGTGGCAATATAGTGGAAGTTATGGGATGTGCGCTAACACAGGGCGATGTAGGGGAAGGTATGAGAGGTGCGCGAATGCGCAGCGATATAGGGGATGCTATGGGAGGTGCGTGAATACACAGCGATATAGGGGACGTGATGAGATGTGCATGAAAACGCAAAGATATTAGTGAAGGTATGAGAGGTGCACGAAAACACAGCGATATAGAGGAAGGTGTGAGAGGTTTGCGAAAGCACAGCGATATATGGGACGGTTTGAGATGTGCATGAATACACGGAGATAGACAGGAAACCATGAGAGGTGTGCGAAAAAACAGCGACAAAAGGGAAGTTATGAGAGGTGCGTGAAAACACAGTGATATAGGGGAAGGTATGAGAGGAGCACGAAAACAGGACGATATAGGGGAAGTTATGAGAGGTCGGTGAAAACCCAGCGATATAGTGGACCTTATGAGATGTGCATGAAAAAAAGGCGATATAGGGGAAGGTATGAGAGGTGCGTGAAGGCACAGCGATATAGGGAATGTTATGGGAGCTGCACGAAAACACAGCTAAATAGGGGATGTTATGAGGCGTGCATGAAAACACAGCGAAATAGGGGAAAGTATGAGAGGTGCATGAAAACACGGCCATATAGGGGAAGCTATGAGAGGTGCATGAAAACACGGCGATATAGGGGAAGGTATGAGAGGTGCATGAAAACACAGCGAAATAGGGGAAGGTATGAGAGGTGCACGAAAACGCAGCGATACAAGGGAAGGTATAGGAGGTGCACAAAAACTGGGCGATATAGGGGAAGGTATGAGAGGTGCACGAAGGCACAGCGATATCGGGGATGCTATGGGAGGTGCATGAATATACATTGATATAGGGGACGTGATGAGATGTGCATGAAAACGCAGCGATATTAGGGAAGGCATGAAAGGTGCACAAAAACACAGCGATATAGGACAAGTTATGAGGTGTGTGAAAACACAGCAATATAGGGGAATGTATGAGAGGTGCACGAAAACAGCGATATAGGTGAAGGACTGGGAGGTGCGCGAAAACAGGGCGCTATAGGGGAAGGTATGAGAGGTGCGCGAAGGCACAGCGATATAGGGGATGCTATGGGAGGTGCGCGAATACACAGCGATATAGGGGACGTTATGAGATACGCATAACAACACGGCGACATAAGGGAAGTTATGAGAGAGGAGCAAAAACACGGCGATACAGGGGAAGTTATGAGAGGTGCGTGAAAACCCAGCAATATAGCAGACGTTATGAGATGTGCATGAAAACACGGCGATATAGGGGAAGGTATGAGAGGTGCGCGAAAACAGCGATGTAGACGAAGCTATGGGAGGTGCGCGAAAGCACAGCGATATAGGGGAATGTATGAGATGTGCATGAATACACGGCGATAGTCGGGAAGCCATGAGAGGTGTGCGAAAACACAGCGATATAGCGGAAGGTATGAGAGCTGCGTGAAAACACAGTGATATAGGGGAAGGTATGAGAGGAGTGCGAAAACAGCGATAGGGGGGAGGTTATGAGAGGTGCGTGAAAACCCAGCGACATTGGGGACGTTATGAGATGTGCATGAAAACACGGTGATATTGGGGAAGGTATGAGAGGTGTGCAAAAACACAGCGGTATACGGGAATGCATGAGAGGTGCACGAAAACAGCGATATAGGTGAAGGAATGGGAGGTGCACGAAAACAGGGCGATATTTGGGAAGGTATGAAAGGTGCGCGAAGGCACAGCAATACAAGGGATGCTATGAGATGTGCGCAAAAATACATCGATGTAGGGGAAGGTATGAGAGGTGCGCGAAAACAGCGATGTAGGCGAAGCTGTGGGAGGTGCATGAAAGCACAGTGATATAGGGGAAGGTATGAGATGTGCATGAATACACGGCGATAGTCGAGAAGCTATGGGAGGTGCACGAATATACAGCGATATAGAGGACGCTATGAGATGTGCATAACAACACGGCGATATAGGGGAAGCTATGAGAGGTGAGCAATAACACAGCGATAAAGGTGAATCTATGGGATGTGTGCGAAAAGACAGCGATATAGGGGAAGGTATAAGAGCTGCGCAAAAACAGGGCAATATAGTGGAACCTATGGGATGTGCGCGAAACCACGGCGATACAGGGGAATGTATCAGAGGTGCGAGAAAACACAGCGATATAGGGGACGCTATGGGACATGCGCAAAAAAACAGTGATATAGGGGAAGGTATGAGAGGTGTGTGAGAACACGGCGATATAGGGGAAATTGTAAGAGGTGCGTGAAAACACGACGATATAGGGGAATTAATGATAGGAGCGAAAACATAGCGATATAGGTGAAGATATGCGAGGTGCGCGAAAACACGGCGATATAGGGGATGGTATGAGACGAGCACGAATATATGGCGATATTGAGGAAGTCATGAGAGGTGCGTGAAAACACAGCGATATAGGGGAAGGTTTGAGAGGTGCACGAAGGCGCAGCGATATAGGGGATGCTATGGGAGGTGCGCGAAAACACAGTGTTATAGGTGACGGTATGAGATGTGTATGGAAACACGGTGATATAGGGGAAGCTATGAGAGGTACGCGAAAACACGGTGATTTAGGGGAATGCATCAGAGGTGCGAGAAAACACAGCGATATAGGGGACGCTATGGGACTTGCGCGAAAACACAGCGATATAGGGGAAGACATGAGAAGTGCGCGAAAACAAGGCAATATAGTGGAAGCTATGAGAGGTGAGCTAAAACCTGCCGATACAGGGGAAGCTATGAGAGGTGTGCGAAAACACAGCGATATAGGGGAAGTTATGAGATGTGCATGAAAACACGGCGATATAGGGAAAGGTATGAGAGGTGCACGAAGGCACAGCGATATAGGGGATGCTATGGGAGGTGCGCGAAAACACAGTGATATAGGGGACGGTATGAGATGTGTATGAAAACACGGCGATATATGGGAAGCTATGAGAGGTGCGCGAAAACAAGGCGATATAGGGGAAAGTATGAGACGTGTGAGAAAACTTGGCGTTACAGGGGAATGCATCAGAGGTGCGAGAAAACACAGCGATGTAGGGGAAGACATGAGAGGTGCGCAAAAACGTGGCAATATAGTGGAAGTTATGGGATGTGCGCTAACACAGGGCGATGTAGGGGAAGGTATGAGAGGTGCGCGAATGCGCAGCGATATAGGGGATGCTATGGGAGGTGCGTGAATACACAGCGATATAGGGGACGTGATGAGATGTGCATGAAAACGCAAAGATATTAGTGAAGGTATGAGAGGTGCACGAAAACACAGCGATATAGGGGAAGGTGTGAGAGGTTTGCGAAAGCACAGCGATATATGGGACGGTTTGAGATGTGCATGAATACACGGAGATAGACGGGAAACCATGAGAGGTGTGCGAAAAAACAGCGACAAAAGGGAAGTTATGAGAGGTGCGTGAAAACACAGTGATATAGGGGAAGGTATGAGAGGAGCACGAAAACAGGGCGATATAGGGGAAGTTATGAGAGGTCGGTGAAAACCCAGCGATATAGTGGACCTTATGAGATGTGCATGAAAAAAAGGCGATATAGGGGAAGGTATGAGAGGTGCGTGAAGGCACAGCGATATAGGGAATGTTATGGGAGCTGCACGAAAACACAGCTAAATAGGGGATGTTATGAGATGTGCATGAAAACACAGCGAAATAGGGGAAAGTATGAGAGGTGCATGAAAACACGGCCATATAGGGGAAGCTATGAGAGGTGCATGAAAACACGGCGATATAGGGGAAGGTATGAGAGGTGCATGAAAACACAGCGAAATAGGGGAAGGTATGAGAGGTGCACGAAAACGCAGCGATACAAGGGAAGGTATAGGAGGTGCACAAAAACTGGGCGATATAGGGGAAGGTATGAGAGGTGCACGAAGGCACAGCGATATAGGGGATGCTATGGGAGGTGCGCGAAAACACAGTAATATAGGGGACGGTTTGAGATGTGCATGAAAACACGGCGATATAGGGGGAGGTATAAGAGGTGCGTGAAAACACGGCGATATAGGGGAAGGTATGAAAGGTGCGCGAAAACTTGGCGTTACAGGGGAATGCATCAGAGGTGCCAGAAAACACAGCGATGTAGTGGAATACATGAGAGGTGCGCAAAACAGGGCAATATACTGGAAGCTATGGGATGTGCACGAAAACAGGACGATATAGGGGAAGGTATGAGAGGTGCACAAAAAACACAGCGATATAGGGGACGCAATGGGATGTGCGCAAAAACACAATGATATAGGGGAAGGAATGAGAGGTGTGCGAGAATTCGGCGATATAGGGGAAATTATGAGAGGTGTGCGAAAACACGGCGATACCGGAGAATGTATCAGATGTGCGAGAAAACACAGCGCTATTGGGGAAGTATTGAGAGGAGCGAAAACATAGCGATCTAGGTGAAGACATGAGAGGTGCGCGAAAACACAGCGATATAGGGGAAGCTATGAGAGGTGAGTAAAAACACGGCGATACAGGAGAAGCTATGACAGGTGAGCAATTACACAGCGATAAAGGTGAATCTATGGGATGTGCGCGAAAATACAGTGATATAGGGGAAGTTATGAGAGGTGCGCAAGGCACAGCGATAAAGGGGATACTATGGGATGTGCGTGAATACACAGCGATATAGGGGACGTGATGAGATGTGCATGAAAACGCAACGGTATTAGGGAAGGTATGAGAGGTGCACAAAAACACAGCGATATACGAGAAGTTATGAGAGGTGTGCGAAAACACAGCGATATAGGGGAAGGTATGGGAGGTGCACGAATACACAGCGATATAGGGGATGTTATGAGATGTGCATAAAATCATGGCGATATAGTGGAAGTTATGAGAGGTGTGAGAAAATACAGCGATATAGGGGACGGTATGGGAGGTGTGCGAAAACAGGGCGACATAGGGGAAGGTATGAGAGGTGCGCGAAGGCACAGCGATATAGGGGATGCTATGGTAGGTGCGCGAATACACAGCGATATATGGGACGTTAAGAGATGTGCATTAAAACACGGCGATATTGGGGAAGCCATGAGAGGTGTGCAAAAATATGGCGATATAGGAGAAATTATGAGAGGTGCGTGAAAACACAGCGATATAGAGGGAGGTATGAGAGGTGCATGAAAACACAGCGATATTGTGGAAGGTATGGAAGGTGCGCGAAAACAGGGCGATATAGGGGAAGGTATAAGAGGTGCACGAAGGCACAGCGATATAAGGGATGCTATGGGAGGTGCATGAATATACATTGATATAGGGGACGTGATGAGATGTGCATGAAAACGCAGCGATATTAGGGAAGGTATGAGAGGTGCACAAAAACACAGCGATATAGGAGAAGTTATGAGGTGTGTGAAAACTCAGCAATATAGGGGAATGTATGAGAGGTGCACGAAAACAGCGATATAGGTGAAGGAATGGGAGGTGCGCGAAAACAGGGCGTGATAGGGGAAGGTATGAGAGGTGCGCGAAGGCACAGCGATATAGGGGATGCTATGAGAGGTGCGCGAATACACAGCGATATAGGGGACATTATGAGATGCGCATAACAACACGGCAATATAGGGGAAGTTATGAGAGAGGAGCAAAAACACGGCGATACAGGGGAAGTTATGAGAGGTGCGTGAAAACCCAGCAATATAGGGGACGTTATGAGATGTGCATGAAAACACGGCGATATAGGGGAAGGTATGAGAGGTGCACGAAGGCTCAGCGATATAGGGGATGCTATGGGAGGTGCGCTAAAACACGGTGATATAGGAGAAAGTATGAGAGGTGCGCGAAAACTTGGCGTTACAGGGGAATGCATTAGAGGTGCGAGAAACACAGCGATGTAGGGTAAGACATGAAAGGTGCGCGAAAACAGGGCTATATAGTGGAAGCTATGGGATGTGCGCTAAAACAGGGCGATGTAGGGGAAGGTAAAGGAGAGGTGTGCGAGAACACGGCGATATAGGGGAAATTAAGTGAGGTGTGCGAAAACACGGCAATACGGGAGAATGTATCAGATGTGCGAGAAAGCACAGCGATATAGGGGAAGTATTGAGAGGAGCGAAAACATAGCGATCTAGGTGAAGACATGAGAGGTGCGCGAAAACACGGCGATATAGGGGAAGCTATGAGAGGTGAGCAATAACACAGCGATAAAGGTGAATCTATGGGATGTGAGCGAAACGACAGTGATATAGGGGAAGCAATGAGAGGTGCGCAAGGCACAGCGATATAGGGGATGCTATGGGAGGTGCGTGAATACACAGCGATATAAGGGACGTGATGAGATGTGCATGAAAACGCAGCGATTTTAGGGAAGGTATGAGAGGTGCACAAAAACACAGCGATATAGGAGTAGTTATGAGAGGTATGCAAAAACACAGCGATATAGGGGAAGGTATGAAAGGTGCACGAAAACACAGAGATATATACGGGAAGGAATGGGAGGTGCTCGAATACACAGCGATATAGGGGACGTGATGAGATGTGCATGAAAACTCAGCGATATTAGGGAAGGTATGAGAGGTGCACAAAAACACAGTGATATAGGGGAAGGTATGAGAGGTGTGCGAGAACACGGCGATATAGGGGAAACTGTAAGAGGTGCGCGAAAACATGGCAATACAGGAGAATGTATCAGAGGTGCGAGAAAACACAGTGATATAGGGGAAGTAATGATAGGAGCGAAAACATAGCGATACAGGTGAAGACATGCGAGGTGCGCGAAAACACGGCGATATACGGGGTAAGCTATGAGAGGTGAGCAATAACACAGTGATCAAGCTGAAGCTAAGGGAAGTGCGCGAAAACAGTGATGTAGGCGAAGCTATGGGAGGTGCGCGAAAGCACAGCGATTTGGAGACGGCATGAGATGTGCGCAAAATTACATCGATATAGGGGAAGGTATGAGAGCTGAGTGAAAACATAGTGATATAGGTGAAGGTATGAGAGGAGCGCGAAAACAGGGCTATATGGGGGAAGTTATGAGAAGTGTGTGAAAACCCAGCGACATTGGGGACGTTATGAGATGTGCATGAAAACACGGTGATATTGCGGAAGGTATGAGCGGTGTGCAAAAACACAGCAATATACGGGAATGCATGAGAGGTGCGCAAAGGCACAGTGATATGGGGATGGTATGGGAGGTACGCAAATACACAGCGATATAGGGGGCGTTATGAGATGTGCGCAAAAATACATCGATATAGGGGAAGGTATGAGAGGTGCGCGAAAACAGCAATGTAGGCGAAGCTATAGGAGGTGCGCGAAAACAGGGCGATATACGAGAATGCATGAGAGGTGCGCGAAGGCACAGTAATATAGGGGAGGGTATGGGAGTTGCGCAAATACCCAGCGATATAGGGGACGTTATGAGATGTGCATGAAAACACATCAATATAGGGGAAGGTATGAGATGTGCGCAAAAATACATCGATATAGGGGAAGGTATGAGAGGTGCGCGAAAACAGCGATGTAGGCGAAGCTATGGGAGGTGCGTGAAAACACAGTGATATAGGCGAAGGTATGAGAGGAGCGCGAAAACAGGGCGATATAGGAGAAGATATGAGAGGTGCGCAAAAACACAGCGATGTATGTGAAGCCATGGGAGGTGCACGGGAAACAGGGCGATATAGGAGAACGTATGAGCGGTGCGCGAAGGCACAGCGGTATAGGGGATGCTATGGGAGGTGCGTGAATACACAGAGATATAGGAGACGTTATGAGATGTGCATGAAAACACGGCGATATTGGGGAAGCCATGAGAGGTGTGAGAAAATGCAGCGATATAGGGGACGGTATGGGAGGTGTGCGAAAACAGGGCGACATAGGGGAAAGTATGAGAGGTGCGCGAAGGCACAGCGATATAGGGGATGCTATGGCAGGTGCGCGAATACACAGCGATATATGGGACGTTGAGATGTGCATTAAAACACGGCGATATTGGGGAAGCCATGAGAGGTGTGCAAAAATACAGCGATATAGGAGAAATTATGAGAGGTGCGTGAAAACACAGCGGTATAGAGGGAGGTATGAGAGGTGCATGAAAACACAGCGATATTGTGGAAGGTATGGAAGGTGCGCGAAAACAGGGCGATATAGGGGAAGGTTTGAGAGGTGCGCGAAGGCACAGCAATACAAGGGATGCTATGGGAGGTGCGCAAATACAAAGCGATATAGGGGACATTATGAGATGTGCATGAAAACACATCAATATAGGGAAAGGTATGAGATGTGCGCAAAAATACATCGATATAGGGGAAGGTATGAGAGGTGCGCGAAAACAGCAATGTTGACGAAGCTATGGGAGGTGCGCGAAAGCACAGCGATATAGGGGAATGTATGAGATGTGCATGAATACACGGCGATAGTCGGGAAGCCATGAGAGGTGTGCGAAAACACAGCGATATAGGGGAAGGTATGAGAGCTGCGTGAAAACACAGTGATATAGGGGAAGGTATGAGAGGAGTGCGAAAACAGGGCGATAGAGGGGAGGTTATGAGAGGTGCGTGAAAACCCAGCGACATTGGGGACGTTATGAGATGTGGATGAAAACACGGTGATATTGGGGAAGGTATGAGAGGTGTGCAAAAACACAGCGGTATACGGGAATGCATGAGAGGTGCACGAAAACAGCGATATAGGTGAAGGAATGGGAGGTGCGCGAAAACAGGGCGATATTTGGGAAGGTATGAGAGGTGCGCAAAGGCACAGCGATATAAGGGATGCTATGGGAGGTGCGCAAATACAGAGCGATATAGGGGACATTATGAGATGTGCATGAAAACACATCAATATAGGGAAAGGTATGAGATGTGCGCAAAAATACATCGATATAGGGGAAGGTATGAGATGTGCGCGAAAACAGCGATGTAGGCGAAGCTATGGGAGGTGCGTGAAAGCACAGTGATATAGGGGAAGGTATGAGATGTGCATGAATACACGGCGATAGTCGGGAAGCTATGGGAGGTGCGCGAATATACAGCGATATAGAGGACGTTATGAGATGTGCATAACAACACGGCGATATAGGGGAAGCTATGAGAGGTGAGCAATAACACAGCGATAAAGGTAAATCTATGGGATGTGTGCGAAAAGACAGCGATATAGGGGAAGGTATAAAAGCTGCGCAAAAACAGGGCAATATAGTGGAACCTATGGGATGTGCGCGAAACCACGGCGATACAGGGGAATGTATCAGAGGTGCGAGAAAACACAGCGATATAGGGGACGCTATGGGACATGCGCAAAAAAACAGTGATATAGGGGAAGGTATGAGAGGTGTGCGAGAACACGGCGATATAGGGGAAATTGTAAGAGGTGCGTGAAAACACGACGATATAGGGGAATTAATGATAGGAGCGAAAACATAGCGATATAGGTGAAGATATGCGAGGTGCGCGAAAACACGGCGATATAGGGGACGGTATGAGACGAGCACGAATACACGGCGATATTGAGGAAGCCATGAGAGGTGCGTGAAAACACAGCGATATAGGGGAAGGTATGAGAGGTGCACGAAGGCACAGCGATATAGGGGATGCTATGGGAGGTGCGCGAAAACACAGTGTTAAAGGTGACGGTATGAGATGTGTATGGAAACACGATGATATAGGGGAAGCTATGAGAGGTACGCGAAAACACGGTGATTTAGGGGAATGCATCAGAGGTGCGAGAAAACACAGCGATATAGGGGACGCTATGGGACTTGCGCAAAAACACAGTGATATAGGGGAAGGTATGAGAGGTGCACGAAGGCACAGCGATATAGGGGATGCTATGGGAGGTGCGCGAAAACACAGTGATATCGGTGACGATATGAGATGTGTTTGGAAACACGGTGATATAGGGGAAGCTATGAGAGGTACACGAAAACACGGTGATATAGGGGAAAGCATCAGAGGTGCGAGAAAACACAGCGATATAGGGGACGCTATGGGACTTGCGCGAAAACACAGTGATATAGGGGAAGGTATGAGAGGTCTGCGAGAACATGGCGATATGGGGAAATTATAAGAGGTGCATGAAAACACAGCGATATAGGGGACGGTATGAGACGAGCACGAATACACGGCGATATTGGGGAAGCCATGAGAGGTGCGTGAAAACACAGCGATATAGGGGAAGGTATGAGAGGTGCACGAAGGCACAGCGATATAGGGGATGCTATGGGAGTTGCGCAAAAACACAGTGATATAGGTGACGGTATGAGATGTGTATGGAAACACGGTGATATAGGGGAAGCTATGAGAGGTACACGAAAACACGGTGATATAGGGGAAAGTATGAGAGGTGCGCGAAAAGTTGGCGTTACATGGGAATGCATCAGAAGTGCGAGAAAACACAGCGATGTAGGGGAAGACATGAGAGGTGCGCGAAAACAGGGCAATATAGTGGAAGCTATGGAATGTGCGCGAAAACAGGGCGATATAGGGGAAGGTATGAGAGGTGTGCGAAAACACAGCGATATAGGGGACTCTATTGGAGGTGCGCGAATACACAGCGATATAGGGGACGTTAAGAGATGTGCATGAAAACACGGCTATATTGGGGAAGCCATGAGAGGTGCACAAAATACAGCGATATAGGAGAAGTTGTGAGAGGTGCGTGAAAACAAAGCGACATAGGGGGAGGTATGAGAGGTGCACGAAAACACAGCGATACAGGGGAATGTATGGGAGGTGCGTGAAAACAGGGTTATATAGGGGAAGGTAAGAGAGGTGCGCGAAGGCACAGCAATATAGGGGATGCTATGGGAGGTGCATGAAAACACAGCGATACAGGGGAATGTATGTGAAGTGCGCGAAAACAGGGCGATATAGGGGAAGGCAAGAGAGTTGCGCGAAGGCACTGCTATATAGGGGAATGTATGGGAAGTGCGCGAAAACAGGGCGATACAGGGGAATGCATCAGAGGTGCGAGAAAACAGCGATATAGGGGACACTATGGGATGTGCGCAATAACACAGTGATATAGGGGAAGGTATGAGAGGTCTGCGAGAACACAGCGATACAGGGGAAATTATAAGAGGTGTGCGAAAACATGGTGATACAGGGGAATGTTTCAGAGGTGCGAGAAAACACCGCGATATAGGGGAAGTAATGATTGGAGCGAAAACATAGCGATATTGGTGAAGACATGCGAGGTGTGCGAAAAAACTGCGATAAAGGTGAAGCTATGAGATGAGCGTGAAAGGACAGCAATATAGGGGAAGCTATGAGAGGTGTGCGAAAACACAGCTTGTAGGAGAAGCCATGAGAGGTGGGCGAAAACAGGGCGATATTGGGGAAAGTATGAGAGGTGCACGAAGAAACAGCGATATAGGGGATTCTATGGGAGGAGCGTGAATACACAGCGATGTAGGGGACGTTATGAGATGTGCATGAAAATATGGCGATATTGGGGAAGCCATGAGAGGTGTGTGAAAAGACACCGATATAGGGGAAGGTATGGGAAGTGTGCGAAAGCAAGGCGATATATGGGAAGATATGAGAGGTGAGCGACAGCACAGCGATATAGGGGACGCTATGGGAGGTGCGCGAATACCCAGCGATATAGGGGACATTAAGAGACGTGCATGAAAGCACGGCGAAATTGGGGAAGCCACGAGAGGTGCACAAAAATACAGCGATATGGGAGAATTTATGAGAGGTGCGTGAAAGCACAGCGATATTGGGGGAGGTACGAGAGGCGCACAAAAACAGGGCAATATAGTGGAAGCTATGGGATGTGCGCGAAAACAGGGCGATACAGAGAAATGCATCAGAGATGCGAGAAAACACAGTGATATAAGGGACGCTATGGGACGTGCGCGAAAACACAGTGATATAGGGGAAGGTATGAGAGATGTGCGAGAACACGGCGGTATAGGGGAAATTATGAGAGGTGCGCGAAAACACGACGATACGGGAGAATGTATCAGATGTGCAAGAAAAGAGCGATTTAGGGGAAGTAATGAGAGGAGCGAAAACATAGCGATCTAGGTGACGACATGAGATGTGCACGAAAACACGGCAATATAGGGGAAGCTATGAGAGGTGCGCGAAGGCACAGCGATATAGGGGATGCTATGGGAAGTGCGTGAATACACAGCGATATAGGGGACGTTATGAGATGTGCATAACAATACGGCGATATAGGGGAAGTTATGAGAGGTGCGCAAAAACACGGCGATGTAGGGGAAGCTATGAGAGGTGAGCAATAATACAGCGATAAATGTGAATCTATGCAATGTGCGCGAAAAGATAGCGATATAGGGAAATGTATGAGAGGTGTGTGAAAACACAGCGATATAGGGGAAGTTATGAGAGGTGAGTGAAACCACAGCGATATAGGGGACGGTACGAGATGTACATGAATACACGGCGATAGTCGGGAAACCAGGAGAGTTGTGCGAAAACACAGCGATATAGGGGAAGTTGCGAGAGGTGCGCAAAAACAGGGCGATATAGAGGAAGTTATGAGAGGTGAGCAAAAATACGGCGATATAGGGGACGTTATGAGATGTGCATGAAAACACGGCGATATACGGAAAGGTATGAGAGGTGCACGAAGACATGGCGACACAGCGATATAGGGGATGCTATGGGAGGTGCGCGAAAACACAGCGATTTAGGGGACGGTATGAGATGTGTATGAAAACACGGGGATATATGGGAAGCTATGAGAGGTGCGCGAAAACTTCAGGCGAATGCATCAGGGGTGCGAGAAAAGACAGCGATGTAGGGGAAGACATGAGAGGTGCGCGAAAGCACAGCGATATAGGGGACTCTATGGGACGTGCACGAAAACACAGTGATATAGGGGAAGGTATGAGAGATGTGCGAGAACACGGCGATATAGGTGAAATTATGAGAGGTGCACGAAAACACGACGATACGGGAGAATGTATCAGACGTACGAGAAAACACAGCGATATAGCGGAAGTAATGAGAGGAGCAAAAACATAGCGATCTCGGTGAAGACATGAGAGGTGCGCGAAAACACGGCGATATGGGGGAAGCTATGAGAGGTGAGCAAAAACACGGCGATACAGTGGAAGCTATGAGAGGTTAGCAATGACACAGCGATAAAGGTGAATCTATGGGATATGCGTGAAAACACAGCGATATATGGGACGTTATTGGACGGGCGCAAAAACACAGTGATATCGGGGAAGATATGAGAGGTGTGCGAGAACACGGCGATATAGGTGAAATTATGAGAGTCGAGCGAAAACTTGATACAGGGAACAGTATCAGAAGTGCGAGAACACAGAGCGATATAAGGGAAGTAATGAGAGGAGCGGAAACACAGCGATATAGGTGAAGACATGAGAGGTGCGCGAAAACACGGCGATATAGGGGAAGCTATGAGTGGTAAGCAATAACACAGCGATAAAGTTGAAGTTATGGATGTGCGCGAAAACAGGGCGATATAGGGGAAGATATGAGAGGTGCGCAAAAACACAGCGATGTATGCGAAGCCATGGGAGGTGCGCGGGAAACAGGGCGATATAGAGGAAGGTATGAGCGGTGCGCGAAGGCACAGAGATATAGGGGATGCTATGGGAGGTGCGTGAATACACAGACATAGAGGAGACATTATGAGATGTGCATGAAAATACGGCGATATTGGGGAAGCCATGAGAGGTGTGCGAAAATACAGCGATATAGGGGACGGTATGGGAGGAGTGCGAAAACAGGGCGACGTAGGGGAAGGTATGAGAGGTGCGCGAAGGCACAGCGATATAGGGGATGCTATTGCAGGTGCGCGAATACACAGCGATATATGCGATGTTAAGAGATGTGCATTAAAACACAGCGATATTGGGGAAGTCATGAGAGGTGTGCAAAAATACGGCGATATAGGAGAAATTATGAGAGGTGTGCGAAAACACAGCGATATAGGGGATGGTATGAGATCTGCGTGAAAACACAGTGATATAGGGGAAGGTATTAGAGGAGCGCGAAAACAGGGCGATAGAGGGGAAGTTATGAGAAGTGAGTGAAAACCCAGCGACACTGGGGACGTTATGAGATGTGCATGAAAACATGGTGATATTGGGGAAGGTATGAGAGGTGTGCAAAAACACAGCGGTATACGGGAATGCATGAGAGGTGCACGAAAACAGCGATATAGGTGAAGGAATGGGAGGTGCGCGAAAACAGGGCGATATTTGGGAAGGTATGAGAGGTGCGCGAAAGCACAGCGATATAAGGGAAGCTATGGGAGGTGCGCGAATATACAGCGATATAGAGGACGTTATGAGATGTGCATAACAGCACGGCAATATAGGGGAAGCTATGAGAGGTGAGCAATAACACAGCAATAAAGGTGAATCTATGGGATGTGCGCGAAAAGACAGCGATATAGGGGAAGGTATGAGAGATGCGCAAGGCACAGCGATATAGGGGGAGGTATGAGAGGTGCACGAAAGCACAGAAATATAGGGGACGTGATGAGATGTGCATGAAAACACAGTGATATTAGGGAAGGTATGAGAGGTGCACAAAAACACAGCGATATAGGAGAAGTTATGAGAGGTGTGTGAAAACACAGTGGTATAGGGGAAGACATGAGAGGTGCACAAAAACAGGGCAATATAGTGGAACCTATGGGATGTGCGCGAAACCACGGCGATACAGGGGAATGTATCAGAGGTGCGAGAAAACACAGCGATATAGGGAACGCTATGGGACATGCGCAAAAAAACAGTGATATCGGGGAAGCTATCAGAGGTGAGCAATAACACAGCGATCAAGGTGAAGCTATGGGATGTGCACGAAAACAGGGCGATATAGGGGAAGCTATGAGAGGTGCGCCAAAACACAGCGATATAGGGGACACAATGGGACGTGCGCGAAAACACAGTGATATAGGGGAAGTTATGAGAGGTGTGCGAAAACACGGCGATACGGGAGAATGTATCAGATGTGCGAGAAAACACAGCGATATAAGGGAAGTATTGAGAGGATCGAAAACATAGCGATCTAGGTGAAGACATGAGAGGTGCGCGAAAACATGTCGATACAGTGGAAGCTATGAGAAGTGAGCAAAAACACAGCGATATAGGGGAATCTATGAGAGGTGAGCAATAACACAGCGATAAAGGTGAATCTATGGGATGTGCGCGAAAAGACAGCGATATAGGGGAAGTTATGAGAGGTGCGCAAGGCACAGCGATATAGGGGATGCTATGGGAGGTGCGTGAATACACAGCGATATAGGGGACGTGATGAGGTGCATGAAAACGCAGTGATATTAGGGAAGGTATGAGAGGTGCACAAAAACACAGCGATATAGGGGAAGGTATGAAAGGTGCACGAAAACGCAGTGATATAAGGAAGGTATAGGATGTGCGCGAAAACAGGGCGATATAGGGGAAGGTATGAGAGGTGCACGAAGGCACAGCGATATAGGGGATGCTATGGGAGGTGCGCAAAAACACAGCGATATAGGGGACTCTATGGGACGTGCACGAAAACACAGTGATATAGGGGAAGGTATGAGAGATGTGCGAGAACACGGCGATATAGGGGAAATTATGAGAGGTGCACGAAAACACGACGATACGGGAGAATGTATCAGACGTACGAGAAAACACAGCGATATAGCGGAAGTAATGAGAGGAGCAAAAACATAGCGATCTCGGTGAAGACATGAGAGGTGCGCGAAAACATGGCGATATGGGGGAAGCTATGAGAGGTGAGCAAAAACACGGCGATACAGTGGAAGCTATGAGAGGTTAGCAATGACACAGCGATAAAGGTGAATCTATGGGATATGCGTGAAAACACAGCGATATATGGGACGCTATTGGACGGGCGCAAAAACACAGTGATATAGGGGAAGATATGAGAGGTGTGCGAGAACACGGCGATATAGGTGAAATTATGAGAGTCGAGCGAAAACTTGATACAGGGAACAGTATCAGAAGTGCGAGAACACAGAGCGATATAAGGGAAGTAATGAGAGGAGCGGAAACACAGCGATATAGGTGAAGACATGAGAGGTGCGCGAAAACACGGCGATATAGGGGAAGCTATGAGTGGTAAGCAATAACACAGCGATAAAGTTGAAGTTATGGATGTGCGCGAAAACAGGGCGATATAGGGGAAGATATGAGAGGTGCGCAAAAACACAGCGATGTATGCGAAGCCATGGGAGGTGCGCGGGAAACAGGGTGATATAGAGGAAGGTATGAGCGGTGCGCGAAGGCACAGAGATATAGGGGATGCTATGGGAGGTGCGTGAATACACAGACATAGAGGAGACGTTATGAGATGTGCATGAAAATACGGCGATATTGGGGAAGCCATGAGAGGTGTGCGAAAATACAGCGATATAGGGGACGGTATGGGAGTAGTGCGAAAACAGGGCGACGTAGGGGAAGGTATGAGAGGTGCGCAAAGGCACAGCGATATAGGGGATGCTATGGCAGGTGCGCGAATACACAGTGATATATGCGATGTTAAGAGATGTGCATTAAAACACAGCGATATTGGGGAAGTCATGAGAGGTGTGCAAAAATACGGCGATATAGGAGAAATTATGAGAGGTGTGCGAAAACACAGCGATATAGGATATGGTATGAGATCTGCGTGAAAACACAGTGATATAGGGGAAGGTATTAGAGGAGCGCGCAAACAGGGCGATAGAAGGGAAGTTATGAGAGGTGAGTGAAAACCCAGCGACACTGGGGACGTTATGAGATGTGCATGAAAACATGGTGATATTGGGGAAGGTATGAGAGGTGTGCAAAAACACAGCGGTATACGGGAATGCATGAGAGGTGCACGAAAACAGCGATATAGGTGAAGGAATGGGAGGTGCGCGAAAACAGGGCGATATTTGGGAAGGTATGAGAGGTGCGCGAAAGCACAGCGATATAAGGGAAGCTATGGGAGGTGCGCGAATATACAGCAATATAGAGGACGTTATGAGATGTGCACAACAGCAGGGCGATATAGGGAAAGCTATGAGAGGTGAGCAATAACACAGCAATAAAGGTGAATCTATGGGATGTGCGCGAAAAGACAGCGATATAGGGGAAGGTATGAGAGGTGCGCAAGGCACAGCGATATAGGGGGAGGTATGAGAGGTGCACGAAAGCACAGAAATATAGGGGACGTGATGAGATGTGCATGAAAACGCAGTGATATTAGGGAAGGTATGAGAGGTGCACAAAAACACAGCAATATAGGAGAAGTTATGAGAGGTGTGTGAAAACACAGTGGTATAGGGGAAGACATGAGAGGTGCACAAAAACAGGGCAATATAGTGGAACCTATGGGATGTGCGCGAAACCATGGCGATACAGGGGAATGTATCAGAGGTGCGAGAAAACACAGCGATATAGGGAACGCTATGGGACATGCGCAAAAAAACAGTGATATCGGGGAAGCTATCAGAGGTGAGCAATAACACAGCGATCAAGGTGAAGCTATGGGATGTGCACGAAAACAGGGCGATATAGGGGAAGCTATGAGAGGTGCGCCAAAACACAGCGATATAGGGGACACAATGGGACGTGCGCGAAAACACAGTGATATAGGGGAAGTTATGAGAGGTGTGCGAGAACACGGCGATATAGGGGACATTATGAGAGGTGTGCGAAAACACGGCGATACGGGAGAATGTATCAGATGTGCGAGAAAACACAGCGATATAAGGGAAGTATTGAGAGGATCGAAAACATAGAGATCTAGGTGAAGACATGAGAGGTGCGCGAAAACATGTCGATAAAGTGGAAGCTATGAGAAGTGAGCAAAAACACAGCGATATAGGGGAATCTATGAGAGGTGAGCAATAACACAGCGATAAAGGTGAATCTATGGGATGTGCGCGAAAAGACAGCGATATAGGGGAAGTTATGAGAGGTGCGCAAGGCACAGCGATACAGGGGATGCTATGGGAGGTGCGTGAATACACAGCGATATAGGGGACGTGATGAGATGTGCATGAAAACGCAGTGATATTAGGGAAGGTATGAGAGGTGCACAAAAACACAGCGATATAGGGGAAGGTATGAAAGGTGCACGAAAACGCAGTGATATAAGGAAGGTATAGGATGTGCGCGAAAACAGGGCGATATAGGGGAAGGTATGAGAGGTGCACGAAGGCACAGCGATATAGGGCATGCTATGGGAGGTGCGCAAAAGCACAGCGATATAGGAGACGGTATTGAGATGTGCATAAAAACATGGCGATATAGGGGGAAGTATGAGAGGTGCGCGTAAACACGGCGATTTAGGGGAAAGTATGAAAGGTGCGCGAAACTTGGTATTACAGGGAAATGCATCAGAGGTGCCAGAAAACACAGCGATGTAGTGGAATACATGTGAGGTGCGCGGAAACAGGGCAATATAGTGGAAGGTATGGGATGTGCGCAAAAACAGGGCGATATAGGGGAAGGTATGAGAGGTGCGCGAAGGCACAGCGATATAGGGGATGCTATGGGAGGTCAACGAATACACAGTGATATAGGGGACGTTATGAGATGTGCATAAAAACACGGCAATATTGGGGAAGTTATGAGAGGTGCGCAAAAATACAGCAATACAGGGGAAGTTATGAGAGGTGCGTGAAAACACAGCGATATAAGTGGAGGTATGAGAGGTACACGAAAACACAGTGATATAGGGGAAGACATGAGAGGTGCGTGAAAACAGAGCGATATAGGGGACGCTATTGGACGTGCGCGAAAACACAGTGATATAGGGGAAGATATGAGAGGTGTGCGAGAACACGGCGATATAGGTGAAATTATGAGAGGTGCGCGAAAACACGTTGATACAGGGAACTGTATCAGAAGTGCGAGAACACAGAGCGATATAGGGGAAGTAATGAGAGGAGCGAAAACACAGCGATATAGGTGAAGAAATGAGAGGTGCGCAAAAACACGGCGATATAGGGGAAGGTATGAGATGTGCGTAAAAACACAGCGATGTAGGCGAAGCCATGGGAGGTGCACAGGAAACAGGGCGATATAGGGGAATGTATGAGCGATGCGCGAAGGCACAGCAATATAGGGGATGCTATGGGAGGTGCGTGAACACACGGTGATATAGGAGACGTTATGAGATGTGCATGAAAACACGGTGATGTTGGGGAAGCCATGAGAGGTGTTGGAAAATACAGCGATATAGGGGACGGTATGGGAGGTGTGCGAAAACAGGGCGACATAGGGGAAGGTATGAGAGGTGCGCGAAGGCACAGCGATATAGGGGATGCTATGGCAGTTGCGCGAATACACAGCGATATATGGGACGTTAAGAGATGTGTGTGAAAACGTGGCGATATTGGGGAAGCCATGAGAGGTGCGCAAAAATACGGAGATATAGGATAAATTATGGGAGGTGCGTGAAAACACAGCGATATAGGGGGAGCTATGAGAGGTGCATGAAAACACAGCGATATACGGGAAGGTATGGAAGGTGTGCGAAAACAGGGCGATATAGGGGAAGGTATGAGAGATGCACGAAGGCACAGCAATGTAAGGGATGTTATGGGAGGTGCGTGAATACACAGCGATATAGGGGACGCTATGAGATGGGCATGGAAACACGGCAATATAGGGGAAGGTATAAGAGCTGCCCAAAAATAAAGTGATAGAGGAGAAGTTATGAGAGGTGCGTGAAAACACAGCGATATCAGGGAAGGTATGAGAGGTGCACAAAAACACAGCGATATAGGGGACGGTATGGGAAGTGTGCGAAAACAGGGCGACATAGGGGAAGGTATGAGAGGTGCGCGAAGGCACAGCGATGTAGAGGATGCTATGGCAGGTGCGCGAATACACAGCGATATATGGGACGTTAAGAGATGTGCATGAAAACATGGCGATATTGGGGAAGCCATGAGAGGTGCACAAAAATACAGCGAATTAGGAGAAGTTATGAGAGGTGCGTGAAAACACAGCGATATAGTGGGAGGTATGAGAGGTGCATGAAAAAACAGCGATATAGGGGAAGGTATGGAAGGTGCGAGAAAACTGGGCGATATAGGGGAAGGTATGAGAGGTGCGCGAAGGTACAGCGATATAGGGGATGCTATGAGAGGTGCGCGAAAACACCGTGATATAGGGGAAGACATGAGAGGTGCGAAAAAACAGGGCAATATAGTGGAACCTAAGGGATGTGCGCGAAACCACGGCGATACAGGGGAATGTATCAGAGGCGCGAGAATACACAGCGATATAGGGGAAGTTATGAGAGAAGCAATAACACAGCGATATAGGGGAGACATGAGAGGTGCACGAAAACAGGGTAATATAGTGAGAGCTATGGGATGTGCATGAAAACAGGGCGATATAGGGGAAGGTATGAGAGCTGTGTGAAAACACAGCAATATAGGGGACTCCATGGGACGTGCGTGAAAACACAGTGATATAGGGGAAGGTATGCGAGCTGCGCGAGATCACGGCGATATAGGGGAAAATAGGAGAGGTGCGCGAAAACTTGGCATTATAGGTGAATGCATCAGATGTGTGAGAAAACACAGTGATGTAGGGGAAGACATGAGAGGTGCACGAAAACAGGGCAATGTAGTGGAAGCTATGGGACGAGCGCGAAAACACAGTGATGTAGGGGAAGGTATGAGAGGTGTGCGAGAATACAGCGATGTAGGGGAAATTATGAGAGGTGCGTGACAACACGGCGATACAGGGGAATGTATCAGAGGTGTGAGAAAACACAGCGATATAATGGAAGTAATGACAGGAGCGAAAACAGCGATATAGGTGAAGACATGAGAGGTGCGTGAAAACACAGTGATATAGGGGAAGCTATGAGAGGTGAGCAATAACACAGCGATAAAGATGAAGCTATGGGATGTGCGCAAAAAGACAGTGATATAGGGGAAGTTATGAGAGGTGCGCGAAAACACAGCGACGTGGGCGTAGCTATTGGAGGTGCGCGAAAGCACAGCGATATAAGTGACGGTATGAGATGTGCATGAATACACGGCAATATTGGGGAAACCATGAGAGATGCGCGAAAACACAGCAATATAGGGGAAGGTATGAGAGGTGCACGAAAACACAACGATAAAAGGGAAGGTATGGGAGGTGCGCGAAAACAGGACGATATAGGGGAAGATATGAGATGTGCGCGAAGGCATAGCGATATAAGGGATTCTGTGGGAGGTGCGCGAATACACAGCAATATGGGGGACGTTATGAGATGTGATTGAAAACACGGCGATATAGTGGAAGGTATGAGGTGTGCGCAAAAATACAGCGATATAGGAGAAGTTATGAGAGGTGCGTGAAAACACAGCGATATAGGGGAAGGTATGAGAGGTGCACGAAAACACAGCGATAAGGAGGAAGGTATGGGAGGTGAACGAAAACAGGGCTATATGGTGGAAGCTATGGGATATGCGTGAAAACATGGCGATAAAGGGAAAGGTATGAGAGGTGCCCGAAAACACAGCGATACAGGGGATGCTATGGGACGTGCGTGAAAACACAGTGATATAGTGGAAGGTATGAGAGGTGTGCAAGAACATGGCTATATATGAGAAGTTATGAGAGGTGAGTGAAAACACAGCGATATTGTGGAAGGTGTGAAGGTATCAGAGGTGCACGAAAACACAGCGATATAGGGGAAGGTATGAGAGGTGCGCGAAGGCACAGTGATATAGGGGACGGTGTGAGATGTGCATGAAAACACGGAGATATCGGGGAAGAAATGAGAGATGCGTGAAAAAACGGCGATATAGGGGAAGAAATGAGATGTGCATGAAAACACGGCAATATAGGGGAAGGTATAAGAACAGCGCAAAAATACAGCGAATTAGGAGAAGTTATGAGAGGTGCGTGAAAACACAGCGATATAGGGGGAGGTATGAGAGGTGCATGAAAAAACAGCGATATAGGGGAAGGTATGGAAGGTGCGAGAAAACAGGGCGATATAGGGGAAGGTATGAGAGGTGCGCGAAAACACCGTGATATACGGGAAGACATGAGAGGTGCGCAAAAACAGGGCAATATAGTGGAACCTGAGGGATGTGCGCGAAACCACGACCATACAGGGGAATGTATCAGAGTCTCGAGAAAACACAGCTATATAGGGGACGCTATTGGACATGCTCAAAAAAACAGTAATATAGGGGAAGGTATGAGAGGTTTGCGAGAACACGGCGATATAGTGGAAATTGTAAGAGGTGCGCAAAGGCATGGCAATACAGGAGAATGTATCAGAGGTGCGAGAAAACACAGCGATATAGGGTAAGTAATGATAGGAGCGAAAACATAGCGATATAGGTGAAGACATGTGAGGTGCGCAAAAACACAGCGATATAGGGTAAGCTATGAGAGGTGAGCAATAACACAGCGATCAAGGTAAAGCTATGGGATGTGCGCGAAAACAGCGATGTAGGCGAAGCTATGGGAGGTGCGCGAAACACAGCGATATAGGGGACGGTATGAGATGTGCATGAATACTCGGCGATATTGGGGAAGCCATGAGAGGTGCCTGAAAACACAGCGATATAGGGGAAAGTATGAGAGGTGTGCAAAAACACAGCGATATAGGAGAATTTAAGAGAGGTGCGTGAAAACACAGCAATATAGGGGATGGTAGGAGAGGAGCACGAAAACACAGCGATATCGGCGAAGGTATGGGAGGTGCGCGAAAACAGGGCGATATACGGGAATGCATGAGAGGTGCACATCAATATAGGGGAAGATATGAGATATGCGCAAAAATACATCGATATAGGGGAAGGTATGAGAGGTGCGCGAAAACACAGCGATATAGGGGAATGTATGAGATGTGCATCAATATACGGCGATAGTTGGGAAGCCATGAGAGGTGTGCGAAAACACAGCGATATAGGGGAAGGTATGAGAGGATCGTGGAGGTTATGAGAGGTGCGTGAAAACCCAGCGACATTGGGGACGTTATGAGATGTGCATGAAACCACGGTGATATTGGGGAAGGTATGAGAGGTGTGCAAAAACACAGCGGTATACAGGAATGAATGAGAGGTGCGCGAAGGCACAGTGATATAGGGGATGGTATGGGCGGTGCGCGAAAACAGGGCGATATTTGGGAAGGTATGAGAGGTGCGCGAAGGCACAGCGATATAGGGGATGTTATGAGATGTGCATGAATACACGGCAATATAGGGAAAGGTATAAGAGCTGCGCAAAAAACAGGGCAATATAGTGGAACCTATGGGATGTGCGCGAAACCACGGCGATACAGGGGAATGTATCAGAGGTGCGAGAAAACACAGCGATATAGGGGACGCTATGGGACGTTAGGGGATGGTATGGGAGGTGCGCGAATCCACAGCGATAAAGGGGACTTTATGAGATGTGCATGAATACACGGCAATAGTCGGGAAGCCATGAGAGGTGTGCAAAAACACAGCGATATAGGGGAAGGTATGAGAGGTGCGTGAAAACACATTGATATAGGGGAAGGTATGAGAGGAGTGCGAAAACAGGGCGATATAGGGGAAGTTATGAGAGGTGCGTGAAAACCTAGCAATATAGGGGACGTTATGAGATGTGCATGAAAACATGGCGATATAGGGGAAGGTATGAGAGGTGCACGAAGGCACAGCGATATAGGAGAAGGTATGAGAGGTGCACGAAAACAGCGATATAGGTGAAGGAATGGGAGGTGCGCGAAAACAGGGCGAAATTTGGGAAGGTATGAGAGGTGCACGAAGGCACAGCGATATAAGGGATGCTATGGGAGGTGCGCGAATACACAGCGATATAGAGGACGTTATGAGATGTGCATAATAACACTGCGATATAGGGTAAGTTATGAGAGGTGCGCAAAAACACGGCGATATAGGGGAAGTTAAGAGAGGTGCGTGAAAACACAGCGATATGGGGAAGGTATGAGAGGTGCGCGAAAACACAGCGATATAGGGGACTGTATGAGATGTGCATGAATACACGGCGAAATTGGGGATTCCATGAGGTGTGCAAAAACACAGCGATATAGTGGAAGTTATGAGAGGCGCGTGAAAGCACAGCGATATAGGGGAATGTATGAGAGGTGCACAAAAACACAGCGATATAGGGGAAGGTATGGGAGGTGCGCGAAAACAGGGCGATATTGGAGAAGGTATGAGAGCTGCGCGAAAACATCGCAATACAGGGGAATTCTTCAGAGGTGCGAGAAAACAGTGTTATAGGGGAAGTTATGAGAGGAGCAAAAACACAGCGATATAGGGGAAGACATGAGATGTGCGCGAAAAGACAGCGATGTAGCGGAAGCTATGGGAGCTGCGCGAAAACACAGCGATATAGGGGAATGTATGAAATATGCATGAAACACGGCGATATCGGGGATGCCATGAGAGTTGTGCAAAAACACGGCGATACAGGGGAATGCATCAGAGGTGCAAGAAAACACAGCGATATAGGGGACATTATGAGACGAGCGAAAACAGAGCGATATAGTGGAAGCTATGGGATGTGTGCGAAAACAGGGCGATATAGGGGAAGGCATGAGAGGTGCGCGAAAACAGGGCAATATAGTGGAAGCTATGGGATGTGTGCGAAAACAGGGCGATATAGGGGAAGGTATGAGAGGTGCGCGAAAAGACAGCGATATAGGGAAGGTATGAGAGGTGCACGAAAACACAGCGATATCGGGGAAGGTATGGGAGCTGCGCGAAAACAGGGCAATATAGGGGAAGGTATGAGAGGTGCACTAAAACACAGCGATACAGGGGAAGGAATGGGAGGTGTGCGAAAACAGGGCGATATACGGGAAGGTATGAGAGGTGCGCGTAAACAGGGCAATGTAGTGGAATCTATGGGACGTGCGCGAAAACACAGTGATATCGGGGAAGGTATGAGAGGTGTGCGAGAATACAGCGATGTAGGGGAAATTATGAGAGGTGCGTGACAACACGGCGATACAGGGGAATGTATCAGAGGTGTGAGAAAACACAGCGATATAATGGAAGTAATGACAGGAGCGAAAACATAGCGATATAGGTGAAGACATGAGAGGTGCGTGAAAACACAGTGATATAGGGGAAGCTATGAGAGGTGAGCAATAACACAGCGATGAAGATGAAGCTATGGGATGTGCGCAAAAAGACGGCGATATAGGGGAAGGTATGAGAGGTGCGCGAAAACACAGCGACGTGGGCGTAGCTATGGGAGGTGCGCGAAAGCACAGCGATATAAGGGACGGTATGAGATGTGCATGAATACACGGCAATACTGGGGAAGCCATGAGAGATGCGCGAAAACACAGCAATATAGGGGAAGGTATGAGAGGTGCACGAAAACACAACGATAAAAGGGAAGGTATGAGAGGTGCGCGAAAACAGGACGATATAGGGGAAGGTATGAGATGTGCGCGAAGGCACAGCAATATAGGGGATTCTATGGGAGGTGCGCGAATGCACTGCAATATGGGGGACGTTATGAGATGTGATTGAAAACACGGCGATATAGAGGAAGGTATGAGAGGTGCGCAAAAATACAGCGATATAGGAGAAGTTATGAGAGGTGCGTGAAAACACAGCGATATAGGGGAAGGTATGAGAGGTGCACGAAAACACAGCGATATAGAGGAAGGTATGGGAGGTGCGCGAAAACACAGTGATATAGGGGAAGACATGAGAGGTGCTCGAAAACAGGGCTATATAGTGGAAGCTATGGGATATGCGCGAAAACATGGCGATACAGGGAAAGGTATGAGAGGTGCCCGAAAACACAGCGATACAGGGGATGCTATTAGACGTGCCAAAAACACTGTGATATAGTGGAAGGTATGAGAGGTGTGCAAGAACGTGGCTATATAGGGGAAATTATGAGAGGTCCGCAAAAACACGGCGATATATGAGAAGTTATGAGAGGTGCACGAAAACACAGCGATATAGGGGAATGTATGAGAGGTGCGCGAAGGCACAGTGATATAGGGGACGGTATGAGATGTGCATGAAAACACGGAGTTATCGGGGAAGAAATGAGAGATGCGTGAAAACACGGCGATATAGGGGAAAGTATGAGAGGTGCGCAAAAACACGGCGATACAGGGGAATGCATCAGAGGTGCGAGAATACACTGCGATATAGGGGAAGTTATGAGAGAAACAATAACACAGCGATATAGGGGAGACATGAGAGGTGCACGAAAACAGGGTAATATAGTGAGAGCTGTGGGATGTGCATGAAAACAGGGCGATATAGGGGAAGGTATGAGAGCTGCGCGAAAACACAGCAATATAGGGGACTCCATGGGACGTGCGTGAAAACACAGTGATATAGGTGAAGGTATGCGAGCTGCGCGAGAAGACGGCGATATAGGGGAAAGTAAGAGAGGTGCGCGAAAACTTGGCGTTATAGGGGAATGCATCAGAGGTGTGAGAAAACACAGCGATGTCGGGGAAGACATGAGAGGTGCGCAAAAACAGGGCAATGTAGTGGAAGCTATGGGACGTGCGCGAAAACAGAGTGATATAGGGGATGATATGAGAGGTGTGCGAGAACACGGCGATATAGGCGAAATTATGAGAGGTGTGCGAAAACACGGCGATACAGGAGAATATATCAGATGTGCGAGAAAACACAGCGATATAGGGGAATTAATGAGAAGAGCGAAAACATAGCGATCTAGGTGAAGAAATGAGAGCTGCGCGAAAACACGGAGATATAGGGGAAGCTATGAGAGGTGAGCAATAACACAGCGATAAAGGTGAATCTATGGGATGTGTGCGAAAAGACAGAGATATAGGGGAAGGTATGAGATGTGCATGAAAGCACAGTGATATTAGGGAAGGTATGAGAGGTGCACAAAAACACAGCGATATAGGAGAAGTTATGAGAGGTGTGTGAAAACACAGCGATATAGGGGAAGGTATGAGAGGTGCATGAAAACACAGCGATATAGGAGAAGTTATGAGAGGTGTGTGAAAACACAGCGATATAGGGGAATGTATGAGAGGTGCATGAAAACACAGCGAAATAGGGGAAGGTATGGAAGGTGCGCAAAAACAGGGCGATATAGGGGAAGGTATAAGAGCTGCGCGAAAACAAGGCAATATAGTGGAAGCTGTGAGAGGTGAGCTAAAACCCACCGATACAGGGGAAGGTATGAGAGGTGTGCGAGAACACAGCGATATATGGGAAGTTATGAGATCTGCATGAAAACACGGCGATATAGGGGAAGGTATGAGAGGTGCACGAAGGCACAGCGATATAGGGGATGCTATGGGAGGTGCGTGAAAACACAGTGATAGAGGGGACGGTATGAGATGTGTATGAAAACACGGCGATATATGGGAAGCTATGAGAGGTGCGCGAAAACAAGGCGATATAGGGGAAAGTATGAGACGTGTGCGAAAACTTGGCGTTGCAGGGGAATGCATCAGAGGTGCGAGAAAACACAGCGATGTAGGGGAAGACATGAGAGGTGCGCAAAAATGTGGCAATATAGTGGAGGTTATGGGATGTGCGCTAACACAGGGCGATGTAGGGGAAGGTATGAGAGGTGCGCGAATGCGCAGCGATATAGGGGATGCTATGGGAGGTGCGTGAATACACAGCGATATAGGGGACGTGATGAGATGTGCATGAAAATGCAAAGATATTAGTGAAGGTATGAGAGGTGCACAAAAACACAGCGATATAGAGGAAGGTGTGAGAGGTTTGCGAAAGCACAGCGATATATGGGACGGTTTGAGTTGTGCATGAATACACAGAGATAGACGGGAAACCATGAGAGGTGTGCGAAAAAACAGCAACAAAAGGGAAGTTATGAGAGGTGCGTGAAAACACAGTGATATAGGGGAAGGTATGAGAGGAGCACGAAAACAGGGCGATATCGGGAAGTTATGAGAGGTCGGTGAAAACCCAGCGATATAGTGGACCTTATGAGATGTGCATGAAAAAAAGGCGATATAGGGGAAGGTATGAGAGGTGCGTGAAGGCACAGCGATTTAGGGAATGTTATGGGAGCTGCACGAAAACACAGCTAAATAGGGGATGTTATGAGAGGTGCATGAAAACACAGCGAAATAGGGGAAGTTATGAGAGGTGCACGAAAACGCAGCTATACAAGGGAAGGTATAGGAGGTGCACAAAAACTGGGCGATATAGGGGAAGGTATGAGAGGTGCACGAAGGCACAGCGATATAGGGGATGCTATGGGAGGTGCGCGAAAACACAGTAATATAGGGGACGGTTTGAGATGTGCAGGAAAACACGGCGATATAGGGGGAGGTATGAGAGGTGTGCGAAAACACGGCGATATAGGGGAAGGTATGAGAGGTGCACGAAGGCACAGCGATATAGGGGATGCTATGGGAGGTGCATGAATATACATTGATATAGGGGACGTGATGAGATGTGCATGAAAACGCAGCGATATTAGGGAAGGTATGAAAGGTGCACAAAACACAGCGATATAGGAGAAGTTATGAGGTGTGTGAAAACACAGCAATATAGGGGAATGTATGAGAGGTGCACGAAAACAGCGATATAGGTGAAGGACTGGGAGGTGCGCGAAAACAGGCGCTATAGGGGAAGGTATGAGAGGTGCGCGAAGGCACAGCGATATAGGGGATGCTATGGGAGGTGCGCGAATACACAGCGATATAGGGGACGTTATGAGATACGCATAACAACACGGCGACATAGGGGAAGTTATGAGAGAGGAGCAAAAACACGGCGGTACAGGGGAAGTTATGAGAGGTGCGTGAAAACCCAGCAATATAGCAGACGTTATGAGATGTGCATGAAAACACGGCGATATAGGGGAAGGTATGAGAGGTGTGCGAAAACAGCGATGTAGACGAAGCTATGGGAGGTGCGCAAAAGCACAGCGATATAAGGGAATGTATGAGATGTGCATGAATACACGGCGATAGTCGGAAGCCATGAGAGGTGTGCGAAAACACAGCGATATAGCGGAAGGTATGAGAGCTGCGTTAAAACACAGTGATATAGGGGAAGGTATGAGAGGAGCGCGAAACAGAGCGATATAGGGGAAGATATGAGAGGTGCGCAAAAACACAGCGATGTATGTGAAGCCATGGGAGGTGTACGGGGAAACAGAGCGATATAGGAGAATTTATGAGCGGTGCGCGAAGGCACAGCGGTATAGGGGATGCTATGGGAGGTGCGTGAATACACAGAGATATAGGAGACGTTATGAGATGTGCATGAAAACACGGCGATATTGGGGAAGCCATGAGAGGTGTGAGAAAATACAGCGATATAGGGGACGGTATGGGAGGTGTGCGAAAACAGGGCGACATAGGGGAAGGTATGAGAGGTGCGCGAAGGCACAGCGATATAGGGGATGCTATGGTAGGGTGCGCGAATACACAGCGATATATGGGACGTTAAGAGATGTGCATTAAAACACGGCGATATTGGGGAAGCCATGAGAGGTGTGCAAAAATACGGCGATATAGGAGAAATTATGAGAGGTGCGTGAAAACACAGCGATATAGAGGGAGGTATGAGAGGTGCATGAAAACACAGCGATATTGTGGAAGGTATGGAAGGTGCGCGAAAACAGGGCGATATAGGGAAGGTATGAGAGGAGTGCGAAAACAGGGCGATATAGGGGGAAGTTATGAGAGGTGCACAAAAAATTTAGCCATGTAGGAGAAGTTATGAGAGGTGCTTGAAAACACAACGATATAGAGGAAGGTATGAGAGGTGCACAAAAACACAGCGATATAGGAGAAATTATGAGAGGTGTGTGAAAGCACAGCGATATAGGGGAAGGAATGGGAGGTGCGTGAAAACTGCGATATAGGGGAATGTATGAGAGGTGCGCGAACGCACAGCGATATAGGGGATGCTATGGGAGGTGCGTGAATACACAGCGATATAGTGGACGTGATGAGATGTGCATGAAAACTCAGCGATATTAGGGAAGTTATGAGAGGTGCACAAAAACACAGCAATATTGGAGAAGTTATGAGAGGTTTGTGAAACACAACGATATAGGGGGAGGTATGAGAGGTGCACGAAAACACAGCGATATAAGGGAAGGTATAGGAGGTGCTCGAAAGCACGGCGATACAGGGGAAGTTATGAGAGGTGCGTAAAAACCCAGCGATATAGGGGACGTTATGAGATGTGCATGAAAACACAGTGATATAGTGGAAGGTATGAGAGGTGCGCGAAGGCACAGTGAAAAAGGGGATGTTATGGGAAGTGCACGAATACACAGCGAAATAGGGGACGTTATGAGATGTGCATGAAAACACAGCGATATAGTGGAAGGTATGAGAGGTGCACGAAAACGCAGTGATATTAGGGAAGTTATAGGAGGTGCGCGAAAACAGCAATATAGGGGAAGGTATGAGAGGTGCACGAAAACGCAGCGATATAAGGTAAGGTATAGGAGGTGCGCGAAAACAAGGCGATATAGGGGAAGGTATGAGAGGTGCATGAAGGCACAGCGATATAGGGGATGCTATGGGAGGTGCGCGAAAACACAGCGATATAGGAGACGGTATGAGATGTGCATTAAAACATGGCGATATACGGGGAGGTATGAGAGGTGCGCGTAAACACGGCGATATAGGGGAAAGTATGAGAGGTGCGCGAAAACTTGGCGTTACATGGGAATGCATCAGAGGTGCCAGAAAACAGAGCGATGTAGTGGAAGACATGAGAGGTGCGCGAAAACAGGGCAATATAGTGGAAGGAATGGGATGCGCGCGAAAACAGGGCGATATAGGGGACGCTAAGGGACGTGCTCGAAAACACAGTGATATAGGGGAAGGTATGAGAGGTGTGCGAGAACACGGCGATATTGGGAAATTATGAGAGGTGTGCGAAAACACGGCGATACGGGAGAATGTATCAATTGTGCAAGAAAACACAGCGATATAGGGGAAGTATTGAGAGGAGCGAAAACATAGCGATCTAGGTGAAGACATGAGAGGTGAGCAAAAACACGGCGATATAGGGTAAATTATGAGAGGTGTGCGAAAACATCGCGATAACGGGAGAATGTATCAGACGTGCGAGAAAACACAGCGATATAGGGGAAGTATTGAGAGGATCGAAAACATAGCGATCTAGGTGAAGACATGAGAGGTGCGCGAAAACATGGCGATATAGGGGAAGCTATGAGAGGTGAGCAAAAACACGGCGATACAGGGGAAGCTGTGAGAGGTGAGCAATAACACAGCGATAAGGGAGAATCTATGGATGTGCGCGAAAAGACAGCGATATAGGGGAAGTTATGAGAGGTGTGCAAGGCACAGCGATATAGGGGATGCTATGGGAGGTGCGTGAATACACAGCGATATAGGGGACGTGATGAGATGTGCATGAAAATGCAGTGATATTAGGGAAGGTATGAGAGGTGCACTAAAACACAGTAATATAGGAGAAGTTATGAGAGGTGTGCAAAAACACAGCGATAAAGGGGAAGGTATGAAAGGTGCACGAAAACGCAGTGATATAAGGGAAGGTATAGGATGTGCACGAAAACAGGGCGATACAGGGGAAGCTATGAGAGGTGAGCAATAACACAGCGATAAAGGTGAATCTATGGGATGTGTGCAAAAAGACAGCGATATAGGGGGAAGGTATGAGAGGTGCACAAAAACACAGCGATATAGTAGAAGTCATGAGAGGTGTGTGAAAACACAGTGATATAGGGGAAGGTATGAAAGGTGCATGAAAACACAGCGATATAGGGGAAGGAATGGGAGATGCACGAAAACAGGGCGATATTGGGGAAGGTTTGAGAGGTGCACGAAGGCACAGCGATATAGGGGATGCTATGGTAGGTGCGCGAATACACAGCAATATAGGGTACGTGATGAGATGTGCATGAAAATGCAACGATATTAGTGAAGGTATGAGAGGTGCACAAAAACACAGCGATATAGGGGAAGGTATGAGAGGTGCGCGAAAGCACAGCGATATACGGGACGGTATGAGATGTGCATGAATACACGGCGATAGACGGAAAACCATGAGAGGTGTGCGAAAACACAGCGATATAGGGGAAGTTATGAGAGGTTCGTGAAAACACAGTGATATAGGTGAAGGTATGAGAGGAGTGCGAAAACAGGGCGATATAGGGGAAGTTATGAGAGATGCGTGAAAATCCAGCAATATAGGGGACGTTATGAGATGTGGATGAAAACACGGCGATATAGGGGACAGGTATGAGAGGTGTGTGAAGGCAGAGCGATATAGGGAATGTTATGGGAGGTGCACGAATACACAGGGAAATAGGGGACGTTATGAGATGTGCATGAAAACACAGCGATATAGGGGAAGGTATGAGAGGTGTGCGAAAACATAGCGATATAGGGGACGGTTTGAGATGTGCATGAATACAAGGCGATATCGGGGAAGCCATCAGAGGTGCGAGAAAACACAGCGATATAGGGGACGTTATAAAATGTGCATAAAAACACGGCGTTATAGGGGAAGGTATGAGAGGTGTGCAAAAACACAGCGATATAGGAGAAGTTAAGAGAGCTGCGTGAATA